>NW_026943825.1:15456780-15528165 GCF_035594765.1 Anolis carolinensis | reverse complement strand
TTCTTCTTCCTTTCTTCCTTCCCCTCCACTTCTCCTTCCTACTTTCCTTTCTTCTTCCCTTCTCCTCCCTCCTTCTTTCCTTCCTTTCTCTTCCCACCTCCACTTCTCCTTCCTACTTTCCTTCTTCTTCCCTTCCTCCTCCTTCTTCCTTCCTTCCTTCCTTCCCCTCCACTTCTTCCTTCCTATTTCTATTTTCCTTCTTCTTCCCTTCTCCTCCCTCCTTCCTTCCTTCCTTCCCCTCCACTTCTCCTTCCTACTTTCCTCTTCATTCTTCCTTCTCCTCCCTTCCTTCCTTCCTTCCTTCCTCCTTCCTTCCTCCTTTCCTTCTTCCTTCCCTTCTCCCTCCTCCTTTCCTTCTCTCCTTTCCTTCTTTCTCCCTCCCTCCTTCTTCCTTCCTCCCTTTCTTCCCCTCCCTTCTTCCTTCCAACTTTCCTTTCCTCTTCCCTTCTCTCCCTTCCTTCCTTCCTTCTTCCCCTCCACTCTCCTTCCTACTTTCCTTTCTTTTCTCCTTCCCTTCTCCTCCCTCCTTCTTTCCTTCCTTCCCCTCCACTGCTTCCTACTTTCCTTTCTTCTTCCCTTCTCCTCCCTCCTTCTTTCCTTCCTTTCTTCCTTCCCCTCCACTTCTCCTTCCTACTTTCCTTTCTTCTTCCTTCTCTCCTCCTCCTTCTTTCCTTCCTTCCTTTCTTCCCCTCCACTTCTCCTTCCTACTTTCCTTTCTTTTCCTCCTTCCCCTTCTCCTCCCTCCTTCTTTCCTTCCTTCCCCTCCACTGCTTCCTACTTTCCTTTCTTCTTCCCTTCTCCTCCCTCCTTCTTTCCTTCCTTTCTTCCTTCCCCTCCACTTCTCCTTCCTACTTTCCTTTCTTCTTCCTTCTCCTCCCTCCTTCTTTCCTTCCTTTCTTCCTTCCCCTCCACTTCTCCTTCCTACTTTCCTTTCTTCTTCCCTTCTCCTCCCTCCTTCTTTCCTTCCTTCCTTCCTTCCCCTCCACTTCTCCTTCCTACTTTCCTTTCTTTTCCTCCTTCCCTTCTCCTCCCTCCTTCTTTCCTTCCTTCCTTCCCCTCCACTGCTTCCTACTTTCCTTTCTTCTTCCCTTCTCCCTCCTCCTTCTTTCCTTCCTTCCTTTCTTCCCCTCCACTTCTCCTTCCTACTTTCCTCTCTTCTTCCCTTCTCCTCCTTCCTTCCTTCCTTCCTTCCTTCCTTCCTTCCTTCCTTCCTTCCTTCCTTCCTTCCTTCTTTCCTCCCTTCCTTCCTTCCTTCCTTCCCCTCCACTGCTTCCTACTTTCCTTTCTTCTTCCCTTCTCCCTCCTCCTTTCCTTCTTCCTTTCTTCTTTCCCCTCCACTTCTCCTTCCTACTTTCCTTTCTTCTTCCCTTCTCCTCCCTCCTTCTTTCCTTCCTTCCTTCCTTCCCCTCCACTTCTCCTTCCTACTTTCCTTTCTTCTTCCCTTCTCCTCCCTCCTTCTTTCCTTCCTTCCTTTCTTCCCCTCCACTTCTCCTTCCTACTTTCCTCTCTTCTTCCCTTCTCCTCCTTCCTTCCTTCCTTCCTTCCTTCCTTCCTTCCTTCCTTCTTTCCTCCCTTCCTTCCTTCCTTCCTTCCCCTCCACTGCTTCCTACTTTCCTTTCTTCTTCCCTTCTCCCTCCTCCTTTCCTTCTTCCTTTCTTCTTTCCCCTCCACTTCTCCTTCCTACTTTCCTTTCTTCTTCCCTTCTCCTCCCTCCTTCTTTCCTTCCTTTCTTCCTTCCCCTCCACTTCTCCTTCCTACTTTCCTTTCTTCTTCCCTTCTCCTCCCTCCTTCTTTCCTCCCTCCCTTCTTTCCTTCCTTCCCCTCCACTTCTCCTTCCTACTTTCCTTTCTTCTTCCCTTCTCCTCCCTCCTTCTTTCCTCCCTCCCTTCTTTCCTTCCTTCCCCTCCACTTCTCCTTCCTACTTTCCTTTCTTCTTCCCTTCTCCCTCCTCCTTTCCTTCTTCCTTTCTTCTTTCCCCTCCACTTCTCCTTCCTACTTTCCTTTCTTCTTCCCTTCTCCTCCCTCCTTCTTTCCTTCCTTCCTTCCTTCCCCTCCACTTCTCCTTCCTACTTTCCTTTCTTTTCCTCCTTCCCTTCTCTCTCCCTCCTTCTGCCCTTCCTTCCTTCTCTCCCGTTCCCTTTGCTCTCTTTCCTCTTATTTTCCTCTACTTCCTCTCCTTCCTTCTTCCTCCTCCCATCCTTCCCAACTGATCCTGGTTTTGGCTTTCCTATGGCTCTGTCAGCCAGTGATCTAGGAATCCCCTTCCTGGTCCCCAAGCCTTTCTTTCACCCGTCGGGCCCTCACTCCCTGACCCTGGGACTCCCAAAGCAGCTTCACTCCAGATTCTTCTCCCAATAACTCTCCCCTTCGTTTGCTTCGTCCAACCATTTCTGAGACCTTTCCTTCCTCCTTTGACGTTGCAGAGCCGGCCATCCTGGTCATGCATCATTCCATGAAACCCCACCCGGCCATCACCGCCACGCTTCTGGACTTCATGTGTCGGGTAAGCATTGGGCATTGTGCTCCCAGTTGATTGTAAACAGTCCATCTCCAGACTCTTCCCAATATCTAACACCATTGACAGAGGTCCTGACCCATTACCCATCATCCTGGATATGTGCGACGGGGCCTTATTTGTCGTTGTGTTACTTCCTTTGCAGATCATTCCCAACTTTTATCCCACTCTGGAGACTCACGTCAGGCAAGGCGTCTTCAACTCCCTCACCCACATCGTGGAGAAGCGAGTCCTGGCGTAAGTCATTTAATAATAATAATAATAATAGAACACTTAAAGTTTCGGAGGCCTTCTCTTCAACCATTTCAAAGCTCTCGGCTTGAGCAGTGATGGCACGATCATCAGCATGGATGAAACTCAGATAATAATAATAATAATAATAATAATAATAATAGAGCATCTAAGGCTTTGGACAGCTTCTGTTCAAGCATTTCAAAGCTCCTTGCTTGTGTGGTGATGGCATAATTATCAGCATAGAGGAAACTATAATAATAATAATAATAATAATAATAATAATGATAATAATAATAGTGCACCTAAGGCTTTGGAGAGTTTCTGTTCAAGCATTTCAAAGTTCCTTGCTTGTGTGGTGATGGCATAATTATCAGCATAGAGGAAACTATAATAATAATAATAATAATAATAATAATAATAATAATAATGATGATAATAATAATAGTGCACCTAAGGCTTTGGAGAGTTTCTGTTCAAGCATTTCAAAGCTCCTTGCTTGTGTGGTGATGGCATAATTATCAGCATAGAGGAAACTATAATAATAATAATAATAATAATAATAATAATAATAATAATGATAATAATAATAGTGCACCTAAGGCTTTGGAGAGTTTTTGTTCAAGCATTTCAAAGCTCCTTGCTTGTGTGGTGATGGCATAATTATCAGCATAGAGGAAACTATAATAATAATAATAATAATAATAATAATGATGATAATAATAATAGTGCACCTAAGGCTTTGGAGAGTTTCTGTTCAAGCATTTCAAAGTTCCTTGCTTGTGTGGTGATGGCACAATCATCAGCATAGATGAAACTCAAATAATAATAATCACCATCATCATCACCACATAGTCCTAAACGCTTGGGAAGTGTTCGACTTGTGATTTTGTGATACGAAATCCAGCATATCGATCTTTTTTGCTGTGTCATACAACATCATTGTGTCAGTAATAATTATAATAATGCACCACTCGTGCATTATGTCGTTGTGTCAATAATAATCTATATATATAAAAGAGTGATGGCATCAGGGCAGCGGACAAAACAACAAAGCTACAGGCCCCCCAACCTTGAAATTTGACAACACAACCCATCATTCACGGCTCTCAGTTGATACAACAAAAAGAAAAGAAAAATAAAGTCCTAATTAGAGGGAGAGGAATAATAGTTTTTATCCAATTGCTGCTAGTTAGAAGGCTAAGCTCCACCCACTTGGTCTCCTAGCAACCTACTCAGCCCAGGGGACAGGCACAGTTAGGCCTCACTTAGGCCTCTTCCACATACAGTAGAGTCTCACTTATCCAACATAAATGGGCCGGCAGAACGTTCGATAAGCGAATATGTTGGATAATAAGGAGGGATTAAGGAAAAGCCTATTAAACATCAAAATAGGTTATGATTTTACAAATTAAGCACCAAAACATCATGTTTAACAACAAATTTGACAGAAAAAGTAGTTCAATACATGGTAATGCTATGTAGTGATTACTGTATTTACGAATTTAGCACCAAAATATCATGATGTATTGAAAACATTGTCTACAAAAATGCATTGGATAATCCAGAATGTTGGATAAGCGAGTATTGGATAAGTGAGACTCTACTGTATTATCAGATTTTAACTGGATTATATGGCAGTGTAGACTCAAGGCCCTTCCACACAGCTATATAACCCATTTAGAATCTTATATTATCTGCTTTGAACTGGATTATCTTGACTCCACACTGCCATATAATCCACTTCAGTGTGCATACTAAACATAAAGACAGCCATACAACAGACATTCAATACCACCACCACCTCAACAATTTCTCACCAACACCACCAGACAACGCCACAGCAACGCGTGGCCGGGCACAGCTAGTAATAATAATAATAATGCACCACTCATGCATTATGTCGTTGTGTCAATAATAATAATAATAATAATAATGCACCACTCGTGTCAGTAAAATGCCAAAGTCTGGGTCGGTTGTGTTCATTTATGCAGCCGGAACTCCTTTTAGAGAGGAGCAGATTTCATAGAATCGTAGAGTTGGAATGCAGGAAAAGCACAATCTAATCACCCCCAACAGATGGCCACTCAACCTCATATTTTTTGTTGTCCTGACTCAGCTGTCCAATTCTCTCCTGTCCTTTGTAGGCACCTGGCGCCGCTCTTCGACAACCCCAAGCTGGACAAGGAGCTGCGGGCCATGCTGCGGGAGAAGTTCCCGGAGTTCTGCAGCTCCCCTTCACCTCCCGTGGAAGGTATTTATTCATCTTTGAGCCTCACCTGCTCCATAAGTGCCCTCAAGGAGGTTTATAACCAGGTCGTGGAGAGTCAGCTAGCCCTCCCTGATGTCCCGTGTGCCTTTCCTTGCAGTCAAAATTGAGGAGCCAGTCTCCATGGAGATGGACAACCACATGTCCGACAAGGAGGACAGCTGCTACGACAATGCCGAGGCCGCCTTCAGCGATGACGAGGAGGAGCTGAACAGCAAAGGTGAGGCGTTTGGGGGCAACGAGGCGGCCCCATTGACGTGGGATACGTAGTTTGGGGAGGCATTGAACCAAGTCAGTCAATCTACAAAGTGGGCTTTCTTCTTGGCTTTTCCAGGGAAGAAGAGGGAGTTCCGCTTCCATCCCATCAAGGAGGCCGTGGTGGAGGAGCCGGTGGACATCACGCCTTTCCTGGACCAGTTGGACGAGACGCTGAAGGACAAGGTCCTGCTGCTGCAGAAAGGGAGGTCAGTCACAATGGCTTGAGTGGATCTGGGGGTCTCCATTCCCAGGGATGATACCACTATGTAACAAAATCTGAAAAAATTATGTTCCAGGTTTGAAAGTGTTATTTCCTATTTAATTGTGCAGCCCTGGATTTGAAAGTTGTCATTATACTCCAGAAACTTAGGCTGAATTAGGCTGAATTGGTTTAGACTCGGATGAGATATTCATTGGAAAACTTTTGCAAAATAATAATAATAATAATGTTGATCCCTCTGTCAACAATCTTACAAAAAACAAATCTCGGCTATCAAACATCTAAGAAATCTCACAAAATTTCGCATCTGATGTACATGGATGACCTGAAGCTGTATGGAAAAACGGAAACTGAAATCCAGTCTCTGACTAACACTGTCCGAATTTTTAGCAACATGGAGTTTGGCTTGGACAAATGTTCGACAGTGGCATTGAAGAAGGGAAAAATCATTGAGAGTGAGGACATAAATATGCCTAATGGCCAAACAATAAAGTGTCACCAGCCAGAGGCCTATAAATATCTGGGCATATTACAGCTGGACAACATCAAGCATGAACATGTGAAAACTGTGGTCAGCAAAGAATACACACAAAGGGTCAGAAAAATTCTCAAAAGCAAGCTCAATGGAGGGAACACCATCAAGGCCATAAACACCTGGGCCATACCTGTCATAAGATATACTGCTGGCATTATAAACTGGACACAGGCAGAACTGGACAATTTGGACAGAAAAACAAGAAAACTCATGACCATTCATCATTCACTGCACCCTCACAGTGATGTTGACCGGCTGTATCTGCCTAGAAGATCAGGGGGCAGAGGACTCTTACAAGTAAAACAAGCAGTCAAAGAAGAAGAACATGCCCTGGCAGAAGATGTACAGCAAAGTGAAGAACCTGCTTTGATTGAAGTCAATAATCAGAAACTCCTCAAAACACAACAGACAAAAAACCAGTACAAGAAAACCGCACTACAAACTAGAGCTGACAGCTGGCACAACAAAACATTGCATGGAAAGTTCCTTGACAAAATTGAAGGAAAAGCTGATAAGGAGAAGACCTGGTTCTGGCTCACGAATGGGACCCTGAAGAAGGAGACAGAAGGCCTGATCCTTGCAGCCCAGGAGCAAGACATCAGGACAAAGGCCATTCAGGCCAAGATCGAAAAATCAGCCGGTGACCCAAAATGCAGACTGCAAGGAAACCGACGAAACCATTGATCATATCCTCAGCTACTGTAAGAAAATTGCACCGACAGACTACAAACAGAGGCACAACTCTGTGGCCGAAATTATTCATTGGAACTTATCCCTCAAGTCCCACCTCCCAGCAGTAAAGAACTGGTGGGATCACAAACCTGCAAAAATATTGGAAAATGAGCACGCAAAGAGACTGTGGGACTTCCGAATCCAGACTGACAAAGTTCTGGAACACAACACACCAGACATCACAGTTGTGGAAAAGAAAAAGGTTTGGATCATTGATGTTGCCATCCCAGGTGACAGTCGCATTGACGAAAAACAACAGGAAAAACTCAGCCGCTCTCAGGACCTCAAGATTGAACTTCAAAGACTCTGGCAGAAACCAGTGCAGGTGGTCCCGGTGGTGATGGGCATACTGGGTGCCGTGCCAAAAGATCTCAGCCGGCATTTAGAAACAATAGACATTGAGAAAATGACGATCTGCCAACTGCAAAAGGCCACCCGACTGGGATCTGCGTGTATCATCCGAAAATACATCACACAGTCCTAGACACTTGGGAAGTGTTCAACTTGTGATTTTGTGATACGAAATCCAGCGTATCTATCTTGTTTGCTGTGTCATACAAAGTTGTTGTGTCAATAATAATAATAATTTATTTCTATACCGCCCTATCTCCCCAAGAGGACTCAGGGCGGTTTCCAACATAAGCAAAACATTCAGTTGCCGATAGGAGACCATACTACAAAAGTTCTTGCAGTTTAATAAACTTTTTCCGTGTTTTGATGATAGAGCCAATTAGGAAATTACATTGATAACCCAGGAACAAAAATGGTGTTACAGTAGAGTCTCACTTATCCAACATAATGTTGGATAAGCGAATATCTTGGATAATAAGGAGGGATTAAGGAAAAGCCTATTAAACATCAAATTAGGTTATGATTTTACAAATTAAGTACCAAAACATCATGTTATACAACAAATCTGACAGAAAAAGTAGTTCAGTACGCAGTAATGTTATGTTGTAATTACTGTATTTACGAATTTAGTACCAAAATATCACAATATATTGTAAACATTGACTACAAAAATGGCTTGGATAATCCAGAAGCTTGGATAAGCAAGGCTTGGATACGTGAGACTCTACTGTACATAGTGTTTTCGATGGAAATAGAATCATAGAGTTGCAAGAGACCTTGTGGGCTGTCCAATCCAATCCAATCCCATTCTTTATACATGGCACTCTCCGCCTTCTCTTCTGGAGGCTAAACTTGCCCAGCTCTTTAAGCCGCTCCTCATAGGGCTTGTTCTCCAGACCCTATTATGATTTGTTGTTTTCTTTCCATATTAATTGGGATTCATTGTCTTTTTTTCCACCCGTTCCAGTGATACCGAAGCTCAGTGTGAGGTCATGCAAGAAATCGTGGACCAAGTCTTGGAGGTAATAATGGCCCACTTCCCAAAATAACCCCCACCCCCCCCCAAAAAACACTGGATTTTGACATAATAACAAGAAACGGGGACTGTTTTGCGTATGTACAGGCCGAGGTTCTGTTGTTTTCTCGGTGCCCTTGTATGACCTCCCACTCTGTCCCCTTTCTTTGCAGGAGGACTTTGACCAGGAGCAGCTGTCCGTCATGGCCTCCTGTTTGCAGGAGCTCTTCAAGGCGCATTTCCGCGGAGAGGTCCTTCCCGAGGAAATTACAGAGGAGTACGTGGGATAGGAGCACGTTTCTGGGTTTCTTAAGTCATGGTTTTCTATGACTGAGCAGACTAGTCAATGCCACGTGTTTGTGAATCTCGAAAACTAGAGCCGAGAGGGTGAAACAGACACTGTTTTTTTGGAAACATTAGGTCAAATAATCCCAGGAACAGGTCCAACATTGGAAACACCAAAATTTTTAATTGGGCAGTGTCACTTATATGAGGGCTATCCACAAAGTAGGTTACGTTTTGGATTTTTAAAAGGACAAAGTATAGGAGAAATCATTTACCATATGCAGCTGAAAGACGCATCCCAATACTACAACCTCACGTAATTCCCACTGAAATATAGATAAATGAGTTTAAAAAGGTAAATTTGCTGCCTCTCTCCTCCGTTTCCAACAATGGGAAAATGTAGCTTTTTGGCTACGCTGCAGGAAGGGAGAAGGGGGAAGAGCTGAGGACACAAGCGGGGAATTTACTGGACCAGTACTTTCCAAATTCATTTATCTATATGAGACATGCCTAGATTTCAATGGGGTTTACATGAGATTGTAGTATTGGAATGTGTCTTTCAGCTGCATATGGTAAATTATTTCTCCTATACTTTGTCAACTCATGTTTTTAATACCTATTTTGTATGCTGACTTTTTATAACTGTTTTTATCAATATTGTTTTTATTGTTGATTTATTTGTTTTATTGCATTGTTTGCTTTTATATTGTTATGTCCTGGCATGGCCCCACGTAAGCCGCCCCGAGTCCCTTCGGGGAGATGGGGCGGGGTATAAGAATAAAGTTGTTATTATTATTATTATTGCCCTTTTTAAAATCCAAAACGTAACCTACTTTGTGGATAGCCCTCGTATAAAGACTGATATGTCTCACGTCCTCGAGAAAGAACAGCAGTAATGATGGGAACAGAATAATAATAATAATAATAATAATAATAATAATTTTCCAGTAAAGTTTTGGGTGGCTTGGCGTAAGTGAGGAGAAGCCACTTGGTGTTTCCTGGCACTGAACCGTCTCTCTCTTTCTCTCAGGTCTCTCGAGGAATCCGTGGGGAAGCCGCTCTACCTAATATTTAGGTGCGTTCCCTTCTTCTCCCTTTTCCGTTCTCGCCGGAGTTTAAGGAAACTCTCCAAACTCCAGGCATTGCGATGGTTCGTTCTGTGGGTCCTCCTGACCCGACTCTGCTCCGTGTCTCCTTCCAGGAATCTCTGCCAGATGCAGGAGGACAACAGCAGCTTCTCCGTCCTCCTGGACCTCTTGTCTGAGCTCTACCAGAAGCAGCCCAAGATCGGGTACCACCTCCTGTACTATTTGAAAGCCAGGTGAGCCTGGGTCCATGGGCTTTAGGCAGGGGTCCCCAAACTAAGGCCCGGGGGCCAGATGTGGCCCTCCAAGGCCATTTACCTAGCCCCCGCCCTCAATTATAATATAATATTTTATATCAGTTTTAATAAGATAATATATTGTATATACATATGATATTGATAGTAATAATATTATCATTTTATACAATATAATACTAATAATAATACCATATAATAATATTAATGATATGTTATATATTACACTAGCTGTGCCCGGCCACGCGTTGCTGTGGCAAAGTGGTGGTGGTATTGATTAAAAATTGTTGTGTAATTTTTATTTGACGTTATTTGCATTTTTTAATTAATTTTATTGTAAGTTATATTTTTATTTATTATATTTTATTATTTTCTTGTATTATTTTTAGTTATTTTCTGTTATTATAGTATTTTATTGTATCAATTTTTTAGTGTTTTTTATTATTTTTTATTGGGTTGCTAGGAGACCAAGTTGGAGGAGCTTAGCCTTCTAACTGGCAGAAATTGGATAAAAGCAATTATTCCTCTTTCTCTAATTAGGACTTTATTTTTCTTTTCTTTTTGTTGTATCAACCTAGAGGCGTGGATGATGGGTTGTGTTGTCAAATTTCGAGGTTGGGGGGCCTGTAGTTTTGTTGTTTTGTGGGTCGCCAGGATTCCATCACTCTTTTATATATATAGATAATGCTAATAATAATACCATATAATAATATTAATGATATGTTATATATTACATATAATATTACAGTATAGTGGTATAGTTCGATATAGTAATACATAATGCTAATATTGTGCTATGTTAATAATATAACATATTGTATATACATATGATATTGATAATAATAATATTATCATTTTATACAATATAATACTAATAATAATACCATATAATAATATTAATGATATGTTATATATTACATATAATATTACAGTATAGTGGTATAGTTCGATATAGTAATACATAATGCTAATATTGTGCTATGTTAATAATATAACATATTGTATATACAAATGATATTGATAATAATAATATTATCATTTTATACAATATAATACTAATAATAATACCATATAATAATATTAATGATATGTTATATATTACATATAATATTACAGTATAGTGGTATAGTTCGATATAGTAATACATAATGCTAATATTGTGCTATGTTAATAATATAACATATTGTATATACATATGATATTGATAATAATAATATTATCATTTTATACAATATAATACTAATAATAATACCATATAATAATATTAATGATATGTTATATATCTATATATATAAAAGGGTAATGAAATTTCGGCCTAGGACAAAACAACAAAACTACACATCCCAGAAACACTAAACTTGGCAGCACAACCCCGCATCCATGCCTCTACGTTCATACAACAAAAAGCTCCAGCTACTCCAGAAAATGGCCAGGCTTTGAGACTGCAAGGCTATTCACTGCTATTCCACCTGGCCAACAAAGGATTCCCATAAGCCACAGCAACGCGTGGCTGGGCAAAGCTAGTTACATATAATATTACAGTATAGTGGTATAGTTCGATATAGTAATACATAATGCTAATATTGTGCTATGCTAATAATATAATATATGGTATGTACATACAGCTGCTCTGAGTTCCCTTTGGGGTGAGAAGAGCGGGATATAAATGTAGTAAATGAATAAATAAATAATTTTAGACTTAGGCTCACCCAAAGTCTGAAATGACTTAAAGGTACACAACAACAACAACAGTCCTAATTAACCTGACTATCTCATTGGCCAGAATCAGGCCCACACTTCCTATTGAAAGCCTGATAGGTTTATGTTGGTTAAAATTGTTTTCATTTTTAAATATTGTATTGTTCTTTCATTGTTATTGTTGTTTTGCACTACAAATAAGACATGTGCAGTGTGCATAGGAATTTGTTCGTTTTTTTTCTCCAAATGATAATTCGGCCCCTCAACGGTCTGAAGGATTGTGGACTGGCCCTTGGCTTCAAAAGTTTGGGGAGCCCTGGCTTTAGGGCTTCTTTCTAAAGGTCCTCGTTGCTTCTCCTGCTGGCTCACGGGGCCTTCTGTGTTCTCCTTTGAAGCAAAGCGGCGGCCGGGAAGATGAACCTCTACGAGTCCTTTGCCCAGGCCACGCAGTTGGGCGACCTCCATACTTGCCTGATGATGGACATGAAGGCCTGCCAGGAAGACGATGTCCGCCTCCTCTGCTACCTCACGCCCTCCATCTACACCGAGGTGAGAGATGGGATTTGGCTTGAAATTCGAGCAGGAAAATACTGGCCTTCCTAGCAGAGTGCAGGGAGGGAAATGCCATATAGATGGAATCATGGTAGGAAAAGGCCCGGGCTGTGGCGCAGGCTGGTGAGCAGCCAGCTGCAACAAATCACTCTGACCAAGAGGTCATGAGTTCGAGGCCAGCTCGGAGCCTGCGTTTGTCTTTGTCTTTGTCTTTATTCTATGTTAAGGCATTTATTTATTTATTTATTTATTACAATATTTATATCCCGCCCTTCTCACCCAACAGGGGACTCAGGGCGGCTTACAATAAAACAGACATATAAAAACAGTACAATACACTATAAATCAGTTAAAAAATTAACTTACATATAACATTCATAAAATGCATTTATAAAATATAGATAGGCGTGTACAAGTTTAAAAGACTGGGTCTGTCAATTGAGTTCCAGCATACATAATAGTAATTAATGCTGCTGATTCTTATTCGAAATGTTTGCCTTATACAGTAGAGTCTCACTTATCCAACATAAACGGGCCAGCAGAACGTTGGATAAGCGAATATGTTGGATAATAAGGAGGGATTAAGGAAAAGCCTATTCAACATCAAATTAGGTTATGATTTTACAAATTAAGCACCAAAACATCAGGTTATACAACAAATTTGACAGAAAAAAATAGTTCAATACATGGTAATGCTATGTAGTAATTCCTGTATTTACGAATGTAGCACCCAAATATCATGATGTATTGAAAACATTGTCTACAAAAATGTGTTGGATAATCCAGAACGTTGGATAAGTGAGTGTTGGATAAGTGAGACTCTACTGTATGTGTAATGTGATCCGCCCTGAGTCCCCTTCAGGGTGAGAAGGGCGGAATATAAATACTGAAAATAATAACAATAAATAATTAAAAGGGAGAGAAGATACACAGGTGAGGATTAGTGTTGCGCATTCGTATGAAATCATTTACCGTTTCTGTTTGTTCCAGTCGTATGGCTCCGTTTCTGTTTCCGTGCGCTGCTTACAGAAACGGGTGTCTATACAAATGGGCTTTTCCGTCCACATTCCGAAAAAAACCCAAAGATTTTTCATGTCTTGGCTGGCAAAGCGCCAGAGCCTGTCAGTTAGGGCCTACAGCCAAGTGGGACCGGTGCTTGGCTGTAGGCCCTGCAAGTCAGGTCTATAATAATAATAATAATAATAATAATAATAATAATAATAATAATAATAATAATAATAATAATAATAATAATATGAAAACTTTATTTATAATGGGACTCAGGGCGGGACGGATGGGACTCAGGGCGGTTTCCAGTCATAAAAACAACACAAACATTACATTACAACATAATAACACATGATTAAGCAAAGTAAAATAATACAATTATAGCAATAAATAACACTTACATGACCAGATCAAGGGGACAGGAACCATAAACCCAATATATTAAAATGTATCATTTAAGGATAGGGAAATCTTGTGCAATATATTCAGGCCCAGAAATCGGCGGTATTCCAATGTAATTACTCAAAAACCTGCCGACACCACCAGGTCTTCAGTTCCTTACGGAAACTGGATAATGTAGGGCAGTGATGGCCAACCTATGACACGCGTGTCAGTACTGACACGCCTAGCCATTTTTGCTGACATGCTACCGCATGCAGGTTGATTGGATGACGATGTCTTTTGTGGCCAAATTTGGTGTGATTTGGTCCAGTGGTTTTGTTGTTTACTCCATGGAAATTATGCACATTACATTTATATATATATAAATTATATCATTCTATTATTGTTCTATTATTATTGTAGTATATTATCATATTATTACTATTATATTATTGTTATATTATTTATTATTCATGACTACATTGAAACTAGAATAGAGAGAAATCAGCGTGGAAACTGCAAGAGGTACCATAGATTGTTGTACATGGAAAGTGAGCCATTGAGTGTTTGATGTCTCGTAGACCCGGCTCACAGGGCCTACAGGTGAGCGCCAAGCATTCGATGCTTGTAGGCGGCTTATGAGTGTCGAGAGTTCGTCACTTGACTGTAGACATTGCAAGCTGGGCCTGTGAGACATAGAGTGCTTGATGGCGCATAGGCCCGACTCGCAGGGCCTCTGAGCAACAAGTGTTTGGTGCTCGACTGTCGGCCCTGCAAGCCAGGCCTACGAGACAGAGCACTCAATGCTTGTAGGCCTTGATTGCAGGGTCCACAGTTGAGCACTTGATGCCCTTTTGCCCGGCAGCATTGAGCACCCGGTGCTTGGCTGTAGGCCCTGCGAGCCGGGTTTATGAGCCATCGAGCCTTCAATGTTTCATAGGCCCAGCTCGCAGGGCCTACAGGTGAGCACCAAGCGCTCGATGCTCATCGGCCCTGCGAACCAGGCCTACGAGTTGTCAAATGTTCAACTCTCGACTATAGGCCTTGCGAGCCAGGCCTATGAGACATAGAGTGCTCGATGGCTCACAGAGCCTCTGAGCATCAAGTGTTCGGTGCTCGACTGTAGGTCCTGCGAGCCAGACATAGAGTGCTCGATGGCTCACAGAGCCTCTGAGCATCAAGCGTTCGGTGCTCGACTGTAGGCCTTGCAAGCCAGGCCTTTGAGACATAGAGTGCTCGATGGCTCACAGAGCCTCTGAGCATCAAGCGTTCGGTGCTCGACTGTAGGTCCTGCGAGATATTGAGTGTTCGATGCTCATAGTCCTTGACTGCCAGGTCTAAAGTTGAGTGCTCGATGCTTGTAGGCCCAGCAGGCAGGGATTGCGAGTATTGAGTGCCTGGCGCTTGGCTGTAGGTCCTGGCTTGCAGGGCCTACAGCCAAGCGCCGAAAATCAGCCAACCAAACAGCTACCATTCCGCTCTGCCTTTCGTTTCACTGTTTCTTTTGTTCCCATGGGGTTGTGCTGTTCCATGTAACCCAAATGGACGAAACAGTACAAAACCACGAATGAAACAGATGAAACAGGATTCTAGTGAGGATTGTAAACAAAACGAGCCAGGCAAAGAGCTTTAGTGGACAATAAGGGGCCCTGTTGTGTTAAGTTGTGACCACTTGCTCTTTGTTTTCTCAGTTCCCAGATGAGACCCTGCGGAGCGGGGAGCTGCTGAACATGATCGTGGCCGTCGTCGACTCCGCTCAGGTAAGGCCAGTAAATACAGAACAACACTCAGAAAACAGGAGGATTCCAGACAGGAAACAATCAGGGCCAGCTAACACCTCCCAACAAAGGATCTCCCCAGGCAGGATGAAGCCAGGCTTTGCAGCGGCAAGGCTTTTCACTGGCCCATTGCAACATTCACACTTGCCTCCAACAGACAAGAGTTCTTTCTCCCATTCTGGAAATCATTCCACAGATATATATATATATATATATATATCTCCCACCTGCCTAGTTTCCAACAGACCTCACAACCTATGAGGATGCCTGCCGTATATGTGGGCAAAACGTCAGGAGAGAATGCTTCTGGAGACATGGCCAGACATCCTGGAAAACTCACAGCAACCCCGTGATTCCAGCCATGAAAGCTTTCGACAACACAGTAATAATTATAGTTGTACACTATTTTTGCCTTTACCTGCTCTGGAGCACTTATCTATTATCATCATCATCATCATTATCATCATCATCATCATTGTTATTTATTGCAAGTACTTATAAATACTACTTACTTATAAATATCTATTATCATTATCATTATTTATTACTAGTGATTCTGGCCATGAAAGCCTTCGACAACATCATCATGATTATAATAATAATAATTATTATCATCATCATTATTTATTGCAAGTACTTATAAATACTACTTACTTATAAATATCTATTATTATTATTATCATTATTTATTACTAGTGATTCTGGCCATTAAAGCCTTTGACATTATTATTATTATTATTATTATTATTATTATTATTATTATTATGCATTTTGTTGTTGTTGGTTCTTCAATTGGGGTACGTCTTACAACTGGTGGTGTCTTAGAATTGAAGAAATATGGCAATTGTACTACTACTACTAATAATAATACGATAATAACAATAATGATAATAAAGTTGTCAATAATAACTATTATTATTACTATTACTATCCATTTTCTTGTTGTTGGTACTGCAATTGGGGTACGTCTTACAACTGGTGGTGTCTTAGAATTGAAGAAATATGGCAATTGTACTACTACTACTACTAATAATAATAATAATAATATGATGATGATGATAATGATAATAATGTCGAATAATAATAATAATAATAATAATAATTACTATTACTATATATTTTATTGTTGTTGGTACTACAATTGGGGTACGTCTTACAACTGGTGGTGTCTTAGAATTGAAGAAATATGGCAATTGTACTACTACTACTACTAATAATAATAATATGATGATGATGATGATAATAATAATGATAATAATGTCGAATAATAATAATATTACTATTACTATATATTTTGTTGTTGTTGGTACTACAATTGGGGTACGTCTTACAACTGGTGGTGTCTTAGAATTGAAGAAATATGGCAATTGTACTACTACTACTACTACTACTAATAATAATATGATGATGATGATGATAATAATAATGTCAAATAATAATAATTATTATTATTACTATTATTATATATTTTGTTGTTGGTACTGCAATTGGGGTACGTCTTACAACTGGTGGTGTCTTAGAATTGAAGAAATATGGCAATAATAATAATAATAATAATAATAATAATAATAATAATAATAATAATTTTATTCTTATACCCTGCCCCATCTCCCCGAAGGGACTCGGGGCGGCTTACATGGGGCCAAGCCCAGTCATGACAATATAAAAACAAGCAGTAAAACAAATCAAACAACAATAAAACAAGTTATAAAAACACATACAATACATCATGATAAAATCATGGATAAGATCTGTAGGAAACTGGGCTAAAGTGCTAGTTATGTCGCTATAATCGGGGGGGAGTGGTTACCCAAAGTGTCATAATAATAATAATAATAAGAAGAAGAAGGAGACAGAAGGCCTGATCCTTGCAGCCCAGGAGCAAGCCATCAGAACAAATGCAATTAAGGCCAAGATTGAAAAATCAGCTGATGACCCAAAATGCAGACTGTGCAAGGAAACCGACGAAACCATGGATCATATCCTCAGCTGCTGTAAAAAAATTGCACAGACAGACTACAAACAGAGGCACAACTATGTGGCCCAAATGATTCATTGGAACTTATGCCTCAAGTCCCACCTCCCAGCAGCAAAGAACTGGTGGGATCACAAACCTGCAAAAGTATTGGAAAATGAGCACGCAAAGAGACTGTGGGACTTCCGAATCCAGACTGACAAAGTTCTGGAACACAACACACCAGACATCACAGTTGTGGAAAAGAACAAGGTTTGGATCATTGATGTTGCCATCCCAGGTGACAGTCGCATAGATGAAAAACAACAGGAAAAACTCAGCCGCTCTCAGGACCTCAAGATTGAACTTCAAAGACTCTGGCAGAAACCAGTACAGGTGGTCCCGGTGGTGATGGGCACACTGGGTGCCGTGCCAAAAGATCTCAGCCGGCATTTGGAAACAACAGACATTGACAAAATCACCATCTGCCAACTGCAAAAGGCCACCCTACTGGGATCTGCACACATCATCAGAAAATACATCACACAGTCCTAGACACTTGGGAAGTGTTCGACTTGTGATTTTGTGATACGAAATCCAGCATATCTATCTTGTTTGCTGTGTCATCATAATAATAATAATAATAATAATAATAATAATAATAATAATAATAATAATACATCACACAGTCCTAGACACTTGGGAAGTGTTCGTCTTGTGATTTTGTGATACGAAATCCAGCATATCTATCTTGTTTGCTGTGTCATAATAATAATAATAATAATAATAATAATAATAATAATAATAATAATACATCACACAGTCCTAGACACTTGGGAAGTGTTCGTCTTGTGATTTTGTGATACGAAATCCAGCATATCTATCTTGTTTGCTGTGTCATAATAATAATAATAATAATAATAATAATAATAATAATAATACATCACACAGTCCTAGACACTTGGGAAGTGTTCGACTTGTGGTTTTGTGATACGAAATCCAGCATATCTATCTTGTTTGCTGTGTCATCATAATAATAATAATAATAATAATAATAATAATAATAATAATACATCACACAGTCCTAGACACTTGGGAAGTGTTCGACTTGTGGTTTTGCGAAACGAAATCCAGCATATCTATCTTGTTTGCTGTGCCATACAACGTCGTTGTGTTGATGATAATAATAATAATAATAATGTAATCATTGTCATCATAAGCATCATCCAGCCAGCTTTCCAGCCAAAGCACCAATGTTGACGGCTATCAGGGGAATTTCTTTGAGTCCTGCGCCTCGCGGTGGGGATGCTGCAAGGCCTCTCCAAGACTGGGGCCCCGTTTTGTTATTCTAGGAACAAAACCGGAGCGGATTTGGGATCAAAGGCCTCCCGGGACCACGGCTGCCATTGCCAACAGGTTGCCATGGCTCCGGCGTAGACTGGCCCCAAACTAAAAGACGGAGGGACATCTTTGCCAACCCAGCCTCCTCCATCATTCATCTCTCTGCCCATAAACCTCTCCGTTTTTGCCGTAAATACTTTCCCATTTCCCCAGACGGGATGGTTTTCCTTGGCAGGGCCCAGCCGCACCGATGGCTATCGCATCTGGGAAAAGGGAGAGAAGCAGGCAACGGACCCTTATTTGGTCACTCCGTGCTTGCAAAATACACGTATTTTATTGGGGCAAAATGGACATAAGATATAATCTAGAAAAGAAACCAAATCTACAAATAGACTAAGTATTAATACAATGCACAATATTTAATCTGACCTCCAGAGTCAATGTCTGTCTAATTCAAGCGAGTGCATCGTTGCCATATAAGACCTTGTCTTCTTGGGTCCCTTGATCAATCAGTGGACCAAGTTTCTGTGAAATTATCTTCGTTGAGTTCTGTTATTATTATTATTATTATTATTATTATTATTATTATTATTATTATTATTATTATTATTATTTATATGATAGCATAATATTACATATTATCTTACATCTATATATATAAAATGATAAAGTTGTTTGCGCAGTGACTATAACAACAAAACTAAACATCCCAGAAATAAGAAATTTGGCAACACAATGCAAAAGGCTTGCCTCCCGGTTACAACAACACAACCACACCACAAAACCACAATCCAGACCCACAAAACTCACAACAACGCATCATGCGATAACAACACAACTAAACGCCCCAGAAATACAAAACTTGGCAACACAATGCAAAAACCTTGCCTCCCAGTTGTAACAACACAGCCACACCACAAAACCACACAGGACCCACAAAACTCACAACAACGCATTGTGACTATAACAACACAACTAAACGCCCCAGAAATACGAAACTTGGCAACACAACGCAAAAGCCTTCCCTCCAGGTTGTAACAACACAACCACACCACAAAACCACAATCCGGACCCATAAAACTCACAACAACGCATCGTGACTATAACAACACAACTAAACGCCCCAGAAATACGAAACTTGGCACACAACTAAACACCCCAGAAATATAAAACTTGACAACACAACGTAAAAGCCTTGCCTCCCGGTTGTAACAACACAACCACACCACAAAACCACAATCCGGACCCACAAAACTCACAACAATGCATCGTGACTATAACAACACAACTAAACGCCCCAGAAATACGAAACGGTGCACAACTAAACGCCCCAGAAATATAAAACTTGACAACACAACACAAAAGCCTTTTCTCCCAGTTGTAACAACACAACTACACCACAAAACCACAATCCAGACCCACAAAACTCACAACAACGCATTGTGACTATAACAAATACCAAATTTGACAACACAACTCATCCACCTCCCCAATCCCTACATTCACACTTGGCCTCCAAAAAAACAATTACAATAATAACAATAACAACAACAACAATAAGAATCAACACCATCACAGGCAAGAAACAGCCAGGCACTGAGGCTGAGAGGCCAGTCAGTGCTACACTGGGCCTCCAAAAAACAATACAGTAGCATCTAACTTATCCAACCTTCATGACCACAACAACAACAATAATAATAAACACCTACACAGGCAAAACAAAAAAAGGACTATTGTACCACAATAAAAATATAAACCGCACTCAGCAGAATCAGACATTACAACTAACAACAAACCAAAGACAACAGGGATCTCAAGCAATTATCAATCAACACAAAAATTGAAGAAGGTAACAGACTTCAAATACTACTACTAATGTGAGTATAAAGAAGGTCACAGCATAAATACAACCTAATGTAGACTGAACAACACCACCAGACTCAGACACAGCAACGCGTGGCCGGGCACAGCTAGTATCTTATATGGTAATATTATCACATTATTATATAATATATTACAGAGGGTTTTTAATAATCTGTCCTGTTTTTATTACGATTTTACCATTTATGTGTTTTAAATGCAATTTTTTATCCTGTATTTTTGTTTTAATTGATAGATTGTATTACTGTTTTACCTTTTTATAGTGTGATTTGTATTATGTTGCCTATGTTTTGTTCTATGTTGTTTGGGCCTCTGCCCCATGTAAGCCGCCCCAAGTCCCCACGGGGAGATGGTGGCGGGGTATAAATAAAATATTATTGTTATTATTATTATTATTATTATTATTATTATTATTATTATTATTATTATTATATCTTTTATGATAATGTTATCACATTATTATATAATAACATATAACATATTATATATCTTTTATGATAATATCACATTATTATTATGATTATATAACATCATATTACATATTATTTATATATCTTATATGATATTATTATTATTATTATTGAGACAACGACGTTGTATGACACAGCAAACAAGATAGATATGCTGGATTTCGTTTCACAAAATCACAAGTCAAACACTTCCCAAGTGTCTAGGACTGTGTGATGTATTATTATTATTATTATTATTATTATTATTATTATTATTATTATTGGCTAAATCCAGGTAGAACAGAGTCTAGATGGCCATCTGTGGAGGGTGCTTTGATTGTGCTTTTCCTGCCTGGAAGGGGGTTGGACTGGATGGCCCTTGGGGATTCAATGAGAAGATCTGTCCTTCTGGTTGCCCAAGATGGAGACATGGCTTTCAATGTGTATCCTTTGGGTTAGAGTTCGGGTTATCCCAGCACTTACCAGTTCCCGCTTTCCCTTTTCCAGCTCCAGGAACTGGTCTGCCACGTCATGATGGGCAACTTGGTGATGTTTCGGAAGGACTCGGTCCTGAACATTTTGAGTGAGTCGGGCGTCTGGTGGGCGCAGCAGGACTATTAGGATTGAAGTACCGTGTTTTCACCTGCCACTTTTGGACTCTGGCTTGCTGAGATGTTCCTGCGAGTATCTCTGTAGATCTTAGGAAGCTGTTTCTTGATTTAAGACATTGGCATGCTGGCTGATATCTGAACAGAGGATGGGTTGGAGATGTCACTGCCTTGGTCCTTTCATTACTGGCTGCTAGAAAGTTTAATCTATGCTGACGATCAGGAAGCTTTAGATGGATTAGGAATTGGCTGGTTTTCCCCGTAATAGGCAGTAAGAGCACCTAAAGCTTCAGAGAGCTTTTATTCAATCATTTCAAAGCTCCCTGCTTGAGTGGTGATGGCACGATCGTCAGCATAGATGAAACTCACTCTCTGTGCCTTCTGGCAGTGGTTGGTCATTTGTATAAATTTAAAACATTGATGGAGCAAGCACGCTTCAACCAACCAAGAGTAATAATAATAATATTATTACATTTTAATATATTATTTTAATATATTATTATATAACATCATACATTCAATATAAGGTAAATTTTATACTATATTATAATATATAATATAATTGTATATACTGTATATGAGTATAAGCCTAGTTTTCAGCCCTTTTTTAAGACTGAAAAAGCCCCCCTTGAGGGTCCAGGTTGGCTTATATTTGAGTCGGCTTATACTTGAGAATATATGGTACATTAATTTTTTTCTCTATTATTATTATTATTAGTATTATTACATTTATTATTTTTCTCTATTATTGTTGCTACTATTACATTTATTTTACTCCATTTTTTATTATTAATACATTTATCTCACTCTGATATTATTATATTTATTATTTTCCTGTATTTATTATTACTTGTATTATTTTCCTGTATTTATTATTATTATTACATGTATTATTTTACTCTATTATTATTTTTAAAAGGATACATAAGCACATTTACATTGAAGAAAATGAGAATAATGATTTGATCAGAGTTGGACAGTCTTATGTTAAATTTGAGCTTTATGTAAATATTCAAAAACATTTAACCTACTGATGCCTCAAAGTGTAATTTTATTGGTATCTATTTTTTTTCCTGAAATTTACCACCCTCGGCTTATATTGGAGTCAATGTTTTCCCAGTTTTTTTGTGGTAAAATTAGGTGCCTCGGCTTATATTCGGGTCGGCTTATACTCGAGTATATGCAGTAATAATAATATAATTTTATACAATATTATAATATATAATATAACTATATTTTATATAATATAATTTTATATAATATAATTTATATAATTGTATATAATAATATAATTTTAATTAATATAATATTTAATAAAGTTCTATTTTATGTAATATAATTTTAATTAATATTATATTATATAATATTACATTATAATATAAAGTAAATATAATTAAATATTTAATATAGATGTATTTAAATTCAATAAAATCATATACCGTATATACTCGAGTATAAGCCGACCCGAATATAAGCCGAGGCACCTAATTTTACCACAAAAAACTGGGATAACACTGACTCCAGTATAAGCTGAGATACCAATAAAATTACATTAATTGAGGCATCAGTAGTTTAAATGTTTTTGAATCTTTACATCAAACTGTAATTTAAGATATGACTGTTCAACTCTGATTAAATCATTATTTTCATCTTCTTCAATGTAAATGTGCCTATGTATCCTTTTAATAATAATACAGTGAAATAATACATGTAATAATAATAATAATAATAAATGCAGTAAAATAATAAATGTATTAATAATAATAAAACTAGAGTAAAATAAATGTAAAAGTAACAACAGTAATAGAGTAAAATAATAAATGTAATAATAATAATTAATAGAGTAAAATAATGAATGTAACGATACCAATAATAATAGAGAAAAATAATAACTATACCACATATACGCCAACCTGAATATAAGCTCACCAGGACCCTCACCCGAGTATAAGCCGAGGAGGTTTTTTTCAATCCTAAAAAAGGGCTGAAAAACTAGGCTTATACTTGAGTATATACAGTAAATGTAAAAGGAAAAATTGCACTTTACGCAACAAACAGTATGACTATTTGAATAAATAAATATCATATATATATATATATATACATTTGTATTTGATGTATGTATTGTAACATATGTATTGACATAATGTTTTCGAATGAAGTGTTTAAACCAGGGGTCCCCAAACTAAGGCCCGGGGGCCGGATGCGGCCCTCCGAGCTCATTTACCTGGCCCCCGCCCTCAGTTTTATAATATAATATATTGTATATACATATAATATTGATAATAATATTATAATGTAATACAATATAACACTAATAATAATACCACATAATAATATTAATTATATATTCTATATTACATATAATAGTACTAATAATATTACAGTATAGTGGTATAGTTCAATAAAGTAATATATAGCTAATATTGTGCTGTGCTAATAATATAATATATTGTATGTACATAAAGCTGCTCTGAGTCCCCTTCAGGGTGAGAAGGGCAGGATATAAATGTAATAAATAAATATAGTAAATGAATAAATAAATAATTTTAGACTTAGGCTCGCCCAAAGTTTGAAATGACTTAAAGACAGACAACAACAACAACAACAATCCTAATTAACTTGGCTATCTCATTGGCCAGAAATAGGCCCACACTTCCCATTGAAATCCTGATAGGTTTATGTTGGTTACAATTGTTTTCATTTTTAAATATTGTATTGTTCTTTCATTGTTGTTGTTTTGCACTACAAATAAGACATGTGCAGTGTGCACAGGAATTTGTTCATTTTTTTTCCAAATGATAATTCGGCCCCTCAACAGTCTGAAGGATTGTGGATCGGCCCTCTGCTTAAAAAGTTTGAGGACCCCTGGTTTAAACTATGTTGTCCTCCTTTTTCCTTCCAGTCCAGAGTTTGGAATGGGAGACCTTTGAGCAGTACTGCACTTGGCAGCTCTTTCTGGCCCATAACATCCCCCTGGAGACCATCATCCCCATCCTGCAGCACCTCAAGTATAAAGGTGAGAGTCGATCCGGGTGCGGGACGGAGCCCCAAACACCCCCCAGGTGTTCCCCATACCTTTCCGTTCAGATCCAACGCAACCCCGAATCCTTCTTTCTCTTCCAGAGCACCCCGAGGCTCTCTCCTGCTTGTTGCTCCAACTCCGGCGAGAGAAGTACGTATTTCCACTTCATTCTTGCCGTTTCGTCAGTCTCAAATAGGGGTGTGACTATTATGTGAGGATTGCTTTGGGGTTGCGGTACCTTTCTGGGACACATACCGTATAGACTCGAGTATAAGCTGACCCAAATATAAGCCAAGGCACCTAATTTTACCACAAAAAACTGGGAAAACTTATTGACTCGAGTCTAAGCCGAGGGTGGGAAATGCAGCAGCTATGGGTAAATTTCAAAGTAAAAATAGATACCAATAAAATTTCATGAATCGAGGCATCAGTAGGTTAAATGTTTTTGAATATTTACCGTATTTCGAAGAAAAACAATAAACTAGCTCTATAAGTGGAAAAGTAGGGGCAACAAAAACAATATGGTATCAACAATAACCTAAAAATAATAATACTGTAATAATAATAATAATAATAATAATAATAATAATAATAATTAGAAGAAGAAGAAACTGCAAAAGGCCACCCTACTGGGATCTGCACACATCATCCGAAAATACATCACACAGTCCTAGACACTTAGAAAGTGTTCAACTTGTGATTTTGTGATACGAAATCCAGCATATCTATCTTGTTTGCTGTGACATAATAAAATAATAATAATAATAATAATAATAGAGGTGCGACTATTACACGAGGAAAACAAAAATAGTATTTTATATATATTTTGGTGCTCCAATGGTGCGACTATTGTGTGGTGGCAATACTTTATGGAATGAAATATGGCAATTGCCGCGTGGAGCCTTACTTTGTATTCATGCCTTTGCAGTAAGGAAGGAAAGAAAGAAGGATCAGTCTCAAATAGAGGTGCGACTATTGCACGAGGAAAACAAAAATAGTATTTTATATATTTTTTGGTGCTGCAATGGTGCGACTATTATGTGGTGGCAATATATTATGGAAAGAAATATGGCAATTGCCGCGTGGAGTCTTACTTTGTACTCATGCCTGTGCAGTAAGGAAGGATCAGTCTCAAATAGAGGTGCGACTATTACACGAGGAAAACAAAAATAGTATTTTATATATTTTTTGGTGCTGCAATGGTGCGACTATTATGTGGTGGCAATATATTATGGAAAGAAATATGGCAATTGCCGTGTGGAGCCTTACTTTGTACTCGTGCTTCTGCAGTAAGGATCAGTCTCAAATAGAGGTGCAACTATTACACGAGGAAAACAAAAATAGTATTTTATATATTTTTTGGTGTGGCAATGGTGTGACTATTATGTGGTGGCAATACGTTATGGAATGAAATATGGCAATTGCCACGTGGAGCCTTACTTTGTACTCGTGCCTCGTGCCAGTAAGGAAGGATCAGTCTCAAATAGAGGTGCGACTATTACACGAGGAAAACAAAAATAGTATTTTATATATTTTTTGGTGCTGCAATGGTGCGACTATTATGTGGTGGCAATACTTTATGGAAAGAAATATGGCAATTGCCTCGTGGAGTCTTACTTTGTACTCGTGCCTCTGCAAGAAGAAAGGAAAGAAAGAAGGATCAGTCTCAAATAGAGGTGCGACTATTACACAAGGAAAACAAAAATAGTATTTTATATATTTTTTGGTACTGCAATGGTGCGACTATTATGCAGTGGCAATATATTATGTAGTGAAATATGGCAATTGCCTCGTGGAGCCTTACTTTGTACTCGCACCTCTGCAATAAGGAAGGAAAGAAAGAAGGATCAGTCTCAAATAGAGGTGCGACTATTGCACGAGGAAAACAAAAAAAGTATTTTATATATTTTTTGGTGCTGCAATGGTGCGACTTTTATGTGGTGGCAATACGTTATGGAATTAAATATGGCCATTGAGCCTTACTTTGTACTCGTGCCTCCGCAGGCCGAGCGAGGAGATGGTGAAGATGGTGCTGAGCCGGCCGTGCCACCCGGACGACCAGTTCACCACCAGCATCCTGCGGCACTGGTGCATCAAGCACGACGACCTCCTGGCCGAACACATCAAGTCCCTCCTCATCAAGAACAACAGCCTGCCCAGGAAGCGCCAAAGGTGAGGCGGAAAACGGGGGGGATATCTGGACGACTTCATGTTGTGTGCAAACCAGACTTGGAAGACGTAGCCGCCAGGTGCCCAGGCGACTATGATTTGGTGGAAATCATGCAATTTGAAGGAAAAATTTGAAGAAGAGAGTAATCTCTGTGCTCTTAGATGCCTGCCTTCACTCGCAGAACAAGAGGGACATCTAGTGGTCTCTGGGCATCTGTCAACGTGTTCGTCCGCCCCGCAATTCGACATCCTTTCTTTCTCTCCTTTTCCTTGACCTTTGCAGCCTTCGCAGCTCCAGCAGCAAACTGGCCCAGCTGACCCTGGAGCAGATCCTGGAGCACTTGGACAACCTCCGCCTCAACCTCACCAACACCAAACAGAACTGTACGTAATATTTCCTGCATCGCTGTAAAAAATGTTGTGGTAATCTCCGAGCGGTTAGACTCAATTTAACCCTCTCTGGGGGAGATTCCACCAAAATGCAGCAGAGTAGCAAAAGCAAAAGCAGGAGTCCCCAAACTAAGGCCCGGGGCCCAAGGTCATTTACCTGGCCCCCGCCCTCAGTTTTAGACTTCACACCAAGAATCCTACTTAATGTGTTGTCGAAGGCTTTCATGGCCGGGATCACAGGGTTGTTGTATGTCTTTCGGGCTGTGTGGCCATGTTCCAGAAGCATTCTCTCCTGACGTTTCGCCCACATCTGTGGCAGGCATCCTCAGAGGTTGTGAGGTATGGAGAAAACTAAGCAAAGAGGTTAATATATATCTGTGGAAAGTCTAGGGTGAGAGAGGTCAGTATGAATGTCTTCTTCCTGCCTCTGGGGCATCCCTTGTTTAGAGTCGTTAACTGCTTTCCAGACATGAATCAACCAAGGGCAGCTAACGACTCTAAACAAAGGATGCCCCAGAGGCAGGAAGAAGACAGCAGATAAGCTTTTCAATGCTAATTTAAGTGATTAACTACACAACATTCACACTGACCTCTCTCACCCTAGACTTTCCACAGATATATATTAACCTCTTTGCTTAGTTTTCTCCATACCTCACAACCTCTGAGGATGCCTGCCATAGATGTGGGCGAAACGTCAGGAGAGAATGCTTCTGGAACATGGCCACACAGCCCGAAAGACATACAACAACCCTGCAATCCTACTTAACTTGACTATCTCATTGGCCAGAAGCAGGACCACACTTCCCATTGAAATCCTGATGTTGGTTAAAATTGTTTTTATTTTTAAATATTGTGTTGTTCTTTCATTTCCTCCATCGTGGTCAACTGTGAAATACGCACATATGGTAACAATGGAATATATTGTGTATACATATAATATTGATACTAATATTATAATGTAATACAATATAATACTAATAATTATGCAATACAATAATATTAATTATACATTATATATTAAATGCAATATTGCTAAAAATATTACGGTAGTGGTATAGGACAATATCTATATATATAAAAGAGTAATGAAATTTTGGCCTAGGACAAAACAACAAAACTACACATCCCAGAAACATTAAACTTGGCAAAACAACCCCTCATCCATGCCTCTATGTTCATACAACAAAAAGAAAAATAAAGGGAGATTAGAGGGAGAGGAAGAATTGTTTTTATCCATTTGCTGCCAGTTAGAAGGCTAAGCTCCGCCCACTTGGTCTCCTAGCAATCCACTCAGCCCAGGGCACAGGCAGAGTTAGGCCTCACTTAGGCCTCTTCCACACTGCCTATAAGATACAGATTATCAGATTTGAACTGGATTATATGGCAGCGTAGACTCAAGGCCCTTCCACACAGCTATATAACCCATTTATAATCTTATATTATCTGCTTTGAACTGGATTATCTTGACTCCACACTGCCATATAATCCACTTCAGTGTGCTGTCGGACACGACTGGACTTAATGTCTGGGGAAAACCTTTACCCTTTACCTTAACTACCACCAATTCCTCAATACTTTTATTTCCCATACCACCAGACTTCCCCACAGCAATGTGTGGCCGGGCACAGCTAGTATATATATATATATATATATACTATATAGCACAACCCCTCATCCATGCCTCTATGTTCATACAACAAAAAGCTCCAGCTACTCCAGAAAACGGCCAGGCTTTGAGACTGCAAGGCTATTCACTGCTATTCCACCTGGCCAACAAAGGATTCCCGTAAGCCACAGCAATGCGTGGCCGGGCAAAGCTAGTAGTAATATATAATGCTAATATGTGAGAGAGGGTGGGGTATAAATGTAATAAATAAATAAAATAGTTGGTGGGTTGGGTTTTTTTTTTTTTTTGGCACTACAAATAAGACATGTGCAGTGTGCATAGGAATTTGTTTGTATTTTTTTCAAATGATAATTCGGCCCCTCAACAACCTGAGGGACCATGAACCCACTTAAAAAATTTGAGGACCCCTGATCTAACTTTATCATCTATCTAACTCAGGGGTCCTCAAACTTTTAAAGCCGAGGGCCGGTCCACAATCCTTCAGACTGTTGAGGGGCCGAATTATCATTTGGGAAAAAAAACGGACAAATTCCTATGCACACTGCACATGTCTTATTTGTAATGCAAAACAACAACAACAATGAAAGTACAATACAGTATTTAAAAATGAAAACAATTGTAACCAACATCAACCTATCAGGATTTTAATGGAAAATGTGGGCCTGCTACTGGCCAATGAGAAAGTCAAGTTAATTAGGATTGTTGTTGTTGTTGTTGTGTGCCTTCAAGTCATTTCAGACTTTGGGCGAGCCTAAGTCTAAAATTAATTATTTATTCATTTACTACATTTATTTATTACATTTATATCCCGCTCTTCTCACCCTGAAGGGGACTCAGAGCAACTGTATGTACATACAATATATTATATTATTAGCATAGCACAATATTAGCATTATATATTACTATATTGAACTATACCACTATACTGTAATATTATATGTAACTAGCTATGCCCGGCCACGCGTTGCTGTGTTGTCTGGTGGTGTTGGTGAAAACTTGTTGAGGTAGTGGTGGTATTGAATGTCTGTTGTATGGTTGTCCTTATGTTTAGTATGCATTTGATTGTTTGTGTCCTGTGAAAGTGGTGAGGGTAGAGGGGGTCTATGTCCCTGTGTAGTATTGTATAATATTTATACGTTGTCCATGTGTTGTGAATGCTTGGATTGTGTCCTGCTGCATAGTAGAAAGGGTTGGGCTGGATGGCCTTTAGGGGTCTCTCCAAACTCTTGTGCCTGTCCCCTGGGCTGAGTGCGTTGCTAGGAGACCAAGTGGGCGGAGCTTAGCCCTCTAACTGGCAGCAATTGGATAAAAATAATTATTCCTCTCTCTCTAATTAGGACTTTATTTTTCTTTTCTTTTTGTTATATCAACCTAGAGCCATGGATGATGAGTTGTGTTGTCAAATTTCGAGGTTGAGGGGCCTGTAGTTTTGTTGTTTTGTCCGCTGCCCTGATGCCATCACTCTTTTATATATATAGATATATATCATACAATTAATATTATATGGTATTATTAGTATTATATTGTATAACATATTATTATCAATATTATATGTATATACAATATATTATATTATTTAAAATGATATAAAAATATTATATTATAAAACTGAGGGTGGGGGCCAGGCAAATGACCTTGGAGGGCCGCATCCGGCCCCCGGGCCTTAGTTTGGGGACCCCTGATCTAACTACATCTAGACTTGAGTAGTCCAGGGTGATTCCCAACAATAAAAAAATCATTTTGTCCCATGGTTTCAGAACTTATGATGCCTTCTCTCTAACCACGATATTCCCAAAGGCAAGAACTCCCAATATCCCCCCTTTGCTTAGTCGCTCTTTTCCATGTCTTTGCATTTTGTAAAAATCATCTTGGTTCTTTTTTGCCTCTCGGACAGTCTTCAGCCAAACCCCGATCCTTCAAGCCTTGCAGCACGTCCAGGCCAGCTGCGACGAAGCCCACAAAATGAAGTAAGTGCCCTGTTTTGTCAGTGGACCAGGGTCTTTCTGATATTTCCTGGGGCTGGATAAGGGGTCTCACCTTCCTGTACAACACCCCCCCCCCCCCAAAAAAAAGTTGGAATTAGATTAGGGAAAAAATGGTAATCGTCATCCCCATTTTTGGGGTATTTTTGTGTTCCTCACATAATAGTCGCAGAACCGTTTAGGCCTGAATTCGCCTTTCCTTCCTTCCTTGTTTCTCCAAAGGCAAGGCAGTTTAAAAAAAAACCTGGAATGGGATAATTTTTTAAATACCAAACAAAAAAAAATATCAAACAAAAAAACAAAAAAACCTCTGAGGATGCCTGCCATAGATGTGGGCGAAACGTCAGGAGAGAATGCTTCTGGAACGTGGCCACACAGCCCGAAAGACATACAACAACCCTGTGATCCCGGCCATGAAAGCCTTCGACAACACAAAAAAAGAGATTTCTAAAATGTATAAAACATTATTGGGCTGGTCAACGGAAGAAGAATCAGTGAAACAATGTATGACAAAGCTGGGCAAAAAATATTGGGCGACCTATTAAATACACAGAATGGGAACAAATTTGGAAAAGAAATTTAAAATTCACATACGCCTGGGATTTAAAAGAAAACTGGTTGAAAGTCTTTCACAGAAGAAGAAGCTGGAGACCATGTACAGAACTTGTTCAACTAAATGCTGGAAATGTAAACTTCAGGAAGGTTCATTTTTTCACCTAGAATTCAAAAATTTTGGAAGAAAATCCACGAAGAAACCCAAAAAACTCTAAATAATTTTTTTTTCTATGAAACCGGAACTTTACTTGTTAGGGATGCTAGATTCATCTCTAAAATGGGAACAAAATGAGGAGAAATTGTTAATTTATATAACAACGGCGGCTAGGATAACTTTGGCTATGAAATGGAAACTTGAACAGATTCCCGAATTAGAACTATGGCTGGAGAAGTTGGAAGAAATAAGAGACATGGACCAATTAACTTTTTACATGAAGAAAACAAGAGGTAAACCCATCAAATGGACTAATTGAGAAAAAGTGGACATATATCTAGAAATAAAAGAACAAAATAAGACAAGAGAAGAACCGGGACATTCCCTTATGTTACCCTTTCCCTTTGTTTTTAAACTTTGTATGTTAGCATCACCTAGATAAAATTCAATATATATATATATTTTTAAAAAAACAAAAACCTGGAATTGAGGTCTCTGGAGCTCAGATATTCCCTTTTGCCTCCGGAAAGCTTCATTACAGGTTTTGTAAACCGCTTTGCCTTCGGAGAAAAAAGGAAGGAAGCAAAGATCTTACCTCTCATTGCCTCCACTGTTTGCTTGAGGTTGACCATCTCTCCTCCTGTCTCAGAGGCAATCCAGTTAAAGAATGAAAAAATCAGTTTTTTTTTGTCACGACTGTCATATCCCTGGGATAAAGGTGCGACTATTACGTGATGAAATATGGCAACTTTCTCAAGTTCTGCTAAAACTACGCCAACATCGCTAATACTCTAAAGTTTTTGCACCACCAAATCAGGGATTGTTCACCATCCTTATATTGACGTTGCATTTGAGGCCAGTGGTCCAAACCGTCTGCTTTGCTGTGAGGATCCAGCTGCCCATTTTTGGGGCTGTTTTCTGTTTCCTTTGAGCAACCAAATGCAAAGGAGGAACAAGGGAGTAAGAGCTGTTACCCACAGAGGTGTAAAGCAGACATGCGTCCGCCTCCACTGAGGTGTAAAACAAACATGTGTCTACCTCCACTGAGGTGTAAAGCAGACATGCGTCCGCCTCCACTAAGGTGTAAAACAAACATGTGTCTACCTCCACTGAGGTGTAAAGCAGACATGCGTCCGCCTCCACTGAGGTGTGAAGCAGACATGCGTCTACCTCCACTGGGGTGTAAAGTAGACATGCATCCGCCTCCACTGGGGTGTAAAGTAGACATGCATCCGCCTCCACTGGGGTGTAAAGTAGACATGCATCCGCCTCCACTGGGGTGTAAAGTAGACATGCATCCGCCTCCACTGGGGTGTAAAGTAGACATGCGTCTACCTCCACTGAGGTGTAAAACAGACATGCGTCTACTAAGGTGTAAAGCAGACATGCGTCTACTAAGGTGTAAAGCAGACATGCGTCTACTAAGGTGTAAAGCAGACATGCGTCTACTAAGGTGTAAAACAGACATGCGTCTACTAAGGTGTAAAGCAGACATGCGTCTACTAAGGTGTAAAACAGACATGCGTCTACTAAGGTGTAAAGCAGACATGCGTCCGCCTCCACTGGGGTGTAAAGTAGACATGCATCTACCTCCACTGAGGTGTAAAACAGACATGCGTCTACTAAGGTGTAAAGCAGACATGCGTCCGCCTCCACTGGGGTGTAAAGCAGACATGCGTCTACCTCCATTGAGGTGTAAAGCAGACGTGTCTACCTCCACTGAGGTGTAAAGCAGACATGCATCCGCCACCACTGAGGTGTAAAGCAGAAATGCATCCGTTTCCACTGAGGTGTAAAGCAGACATGCGTCCGCTTCCACTGAGGTGTAAAGCAGACATGCATCTACCTCCACTGAGGTGTAAAACAGACATGCGTCTACTAAGGTGTAAAGCAGACATGTGTCCGCCTCTACTAAGGTGTAAAACAAACATGCGTCCGCCGCCACTGAGGTGTAAAGCAGACATGTGTCTACCTCTACTGAGGTCTAAAGCAGACATGTGTCCGCCGTCACTGAGGTGTAAAGCAGACATGCATCTACCTCCACTGAGGTGTGAAGCAGACCTGCATTCACCTCCACTGAGGTGTAAAGCAGACACGCGTCCACCTCCACTGAGGTGTAAAGCAGACATGCGTCTACCTCCACTGAGGTTTGAAGCAGACATGAGTCCGCCTCCACTGAGGTTTAAAGCAGACTTGCGTCCGCCTCCACTGAGGTGTAAAGCAGACACGCATCCACCTCTATTGAGGTTTGAAGCAGACATGCGTCCGCCTCCACTGAGGTGTAAAGCAGAAACGCATCCACCTCCACTGAGGTCTAAAGCAGACATGCACCCAAGGATCAGGTCCAGAGGAAAAGGCCGAGCGATGGATGTAGGAGATGCACGCAGCCCACCAAGAGTAGTCATTCACCACCGTCATTCTCACCGTGAACCCATCTCCCTTCCCTTTAGGTTCAGCGACCTCTTCTCCCTGGCCGAGGAGTACGAGGACTCCTCCAGCAAGGTCCCCAAGAGCCGGCGGAAAGCCACCATCTCCAGCCCTCGGAGCCGAAAGAACACGGCCCAGCCGGCCAACAACGAGGAAGAGTCGGCCTCCAGCAGCGCCTCGGTGAGTGGTGGCGGGGCTGCCACAGCAGATCGTACGCGGCTGGATGGCCATTTGTCTGGAAGTCTTCGATGGTGTCTTCTTGCCTGGCCAAAGAGGGCTATAGACTGGATGGCCCTCTTTGGGATCTCTTCCAATGCTAGGAGAGACCGACCATCTTCCCTTCCACTTGCAGCCCTTGGATATAGATACTGGGTCTTTCACTTTACAGAGAAAGAAGTAGACACAAAGACTATATAGCTATACTAGCTTGGGGACCCGGCGGTGCCTGGGTCATTTGAGCAAGGCATTGTTTGCCTGTTTTCCAAGTTTAGTCTAGATCCAATGTCAGCTGGGTTCAGTGGGTGCGAGTGAACTACAACTCCCCTATGCAAGTCCTATCGTCCATGGTCCATCCCCCTCCAAACAGTGCCAGGATGTAGAGTAGGTAACGAGGGCTCTGTGTGCCAAGTTTGGTCTTAATCAGTCACTGGTGGGGGTCGCAGTGGTCTCTGGAAGTGAGTGAAGGTATTGCATCTGCCATTTGTGTCCATTGCAGGGGTTTCAGGATGTGAGTGAAGGCACTGCAAGTCCCACCATCCTTAGTTCGTCCTCCCCCAATTTGCACTAGGACGTAAAGGGGGTCATGGGGGCTCTATGTGCCAAGTTTGGTCTTGATCAGTCACTGGTGGGGGTCGCAGGGGTCTCTGGAAGTGAGTGAAGGTATTGCATCTGCCATTCGCGCCCATTGCAGGGGTCTCAGGAAGTGAGTGAAGGCACTGCAAGTCCCACCATCCTTAGTTCGTCCTCCCCCAATTTGCACTAGGAGATAAAGGGGGTCATGGGGGCTCTATGTGCCAGGTTTGGTCTTGATCAGTCACTGGTGGGGGTCGCAGTGGTCTCTGGAAGTGAGTGAAGGTATTGCATCTGCCATTTGCGCCCATTGCAGGGGTTTCAGGATGTGAGTGAAGGCACTGCAAGTCCCACCATCCTTAGTTCGTCCTCCCCCAATTTGCACTATTTATTTATTTATTTATTTACAGCATTTATTTATTTATTTACAGCATTGTCACCCCGAAGGGGACTCAGGGCGGATCACATTAAACATATAGGCAAACATTCAATGCCTTTTAACATAGAACAAAGACAAACAAACATAGGCTCTGAGGGGCCTCGAACTTATGACCTCCTGGTCAGAGTGATTCATTGCAGTTAATTGCAGCTGGCTTGCTCTCCCGCCTGTGCCACTAGGACGTAAAGGGGGTCATGGGGGCTCTGTGTGCCAAGTTTGGTCTTGATCAGTCACTGGTGGGGGTCGCAATGGTCTCTGGAAGTGAGTGAACGTATTGCATCTGCCATTTGTGTCCATTACAGTGGTCTCAGGAAGTGAGTGAAGGCACTGCAAGTCCCACCATCCTGTGTACATTGTTAATGTATTTGCGCTGTTACTTTTGTAACATTGTGAGCCGCCCCGAGTCCCCACGGGGAGATGGTGGCGGGGTATAAATAAAGTTTTATTATGATTATATGGCCGCTTACTTTTCCAGGAGGAGGAAGACACCAAACCGAAGCCCACGAAGCGGAAACGGAAAGGCTCCTCGGCCGTCGGCTCGGACAGTGACTGAACGGGCGCCTCGAGGGGCATCTCCGTGCCCTCCTTCCGCACCGATCCGTCGCCGGCGGCACCCGAGGGCGCCCCGCAACCGAGAGAACGGCCGAGGGGACGCCGGACAATGTTCTCCATAGCAACGGCGCCCGAAACGGCGGTCGCAAGACCCCTCCGTCCCGCCCCCCTTCGACCTGCCCTCCCGTCTTTCTACGAGGTTATTTTTCCAGAAACCGCCCCAGTCTTTTCCAGAGATCCGAGAGCCTGCGGTTGAGTCTCCTCTCCCCGAGATGTACATAAACCGTGGCCCGAAGTGGGTGCTTCCAGTTGAGGATCCCCGGGTTGCGACTATTACGTGAGGATTGCTTTGAGGTTGTGGTATCTTTCCTCACCCGAGTCTTCTAAACTTCGCCGTACGACAATTACGATCTGGTTCACGGAAAAAGTCTGCTTCTCAATCTATACAACCATTCGGGCTCACCGGAAAAAATGGTCCGCCGTCTTTGAATTCCAACTCTTAATCAAACCCAGCCATCAAACCACAACCATCAGGTTTCCTCCCCGGTTCCCTTCCGGCCACCGTTTTGGCCAAATGCTTTCCCTTCTTCCTCTCGGAGGAGCGTACTTTCGGGACGTCTTTTCGGAACGACCGACGAGCAAAAAAGAAAAGAAAAAAGCGGTAGTTATATTTTTAAGCCCCATCTATCTCCCCGCCGAGAGAAAAGTATCATTTCTAAGTGATTTCTTTTTTTTTTTTTTTTAAAAAGAGAAGAGACGATAATAAAACTGTCGACACGGTTTTGTACGAGACGCTTGGTCGCGTCTTGTCTTTCCGGGGATCGCGGGAAAGTTGGGACGGAAACGCTCCGACCGGCGGTAAGATTGGCTCGCTTCCGTTTCCCAAACATTTTTGGGTTTCCGAGGTGGCGTCATATGATTCCGTTGTGCTCCCGGATGCACCGCAAGTCTCCAAATGGGAAAAGGGAAGGAATGAAAATATAGGAGTGGAAAATGCATCCACCTCCACTGGGGTGTAAATGTTGGGTCAGTGATCTCAGGGGACTAGTTTATAGTTTTAACTTTCAACTGATTTTTAATGGTTCCAGTATCCACAGGACCCATATCTCCATTTATACCCCTTACAGCAGGGGTCCCCAAACTTTTTAAACAGGGGGCCAGTTCACAATCCTTTGGACCTTTGGAGGCCGGACTATAGATGGCCACCGAGCAATGATGATAATAATAATAATAATAATAATAATAATAATAATAATAATAATAATAATAATAATAATATGAATAATAATAATAGAGGGTTGGAAGAGACCCCTTGGGCCATTGAGTCCAACCCCCTTCTGCCTTTGTGCACCAAAAGCACAAGCAAAGCATCTCTGACAGATGGCCTCCCTGTCTCAATGTAAATAAATAAATAATAATAATAATAATAATAATAATAATAATAATAATAATAGAGGGTTGGAAGAGACCCCTTGGGCCATTGAGTCCAACCCCCTTCTGCCTTTGTGTACCAAAAGCACAAGCAAAGCATCTCTGACAGATGGCCTCCCTGTCTCAATGTAAATAAATAAATAATAATAATAATAATAATAATAATAATAATAATAATAATAATAGAGGGTTGGAAGAGACCCCTTGGGCCATTGAGTCCAATCCCCTTCTGCCTCTGTGCACCAAAAGCACAAGCGAAGCACCCCCGACAGATGGCCACCCAGCCTCAAAGTTGTTAATAATAATAATAATAATAATAATAATAATAATAATAATAATAATAATAATAGATGGTTGGAAGAGACCCCTTGGGACATTGAGTCCAACCCCCTTCTGCCTCTGTGCACCAAAAGCACAAGCAAAGCACACCTAGCAGATGGCCACCCAGCCTCAATGATAATAATAATAATTAATTACGATCTGCCAACTGCAAAAGGCCACCCTACTGCACACATCATCCGAAAATACATGACACAGTCCTAGACACTTGGGAAGTGTTCGACTTGTGGTTTTGTGATATGAAATCCAGCATGTCTATCTTGTTTGCTGTGTCATACAATAAAATAATAATAATAATAATAATAATAATAATAATAATAATGGTTGTAAGAGAAGAAGAGACCCCTTGGGTCATTTAGCCCAACCCCCTTCTGCCCTTGTGCCGTGGGGGCTGGGGTCATTACCTTCCCGCTGGAGCCGGAGCGGTACCTATTGATCTACTCACATTTGCATGTTTTCGAACTGCTAAGTTGGCAAAAGCTGGGGCTAACAGCGGGAGCTCACCCTACTCCCTGGATTTGAACCGCCGACCTTTCGGTCAGCTTCAGCAGCTCTACGGCTTACCCGCTGCACCATCGGAGGCCTCAGTCTTTGCATATCTGCTAACATTTATATTATTGGGTTGTTGTATGTTTTCCAGGCTGTATGGCCACGTTCTAGAAGCATTCTCTCCTGCCGTTTCACCCACATCTATGGCAGGCATCCTCAGAGGTTGTGAGGTACCTCACAACCTCTGAGGATGCCTGCCATAGATGTGGGCGAAACGTCAGGAGAGAATGCTTCTAGAACATGGCCATACAGCCCGGAAAACATACAACAACCCTGTGATCCCGGCCATGAAAGACTTCAACAACACATTTATATTATTATCAGAATGACCTGAAAGGAGGAAACCGTGAACATGAAGAAAACCCGAGGATGCCTGCCATAGATGTGGGCAAAAAACGTCAGGAGAGAATGCTTCTGGAATATGGCCATACAGCCCGGAAAACATACAACAACCCTGTGATCCCGGCCATGAAAGCCTTCAACAACACATTTATATTATTAGAATGACCCTAAAGGAGGAAACCATGAACATGAAGAAAACCTGAGGATGCCTGCCATAGGTGTGGGCGAAATGTCAGGAGAGAATGCTTCTGGAACACGGTCAGACAGCCTGGAAAACCGACAGCAACCCAACTGGTTGCAGGGTTTTAAAAGTGGAGATGTGCATGAGATTCGACGGCACATTGGACTCGAATCATACGGTTTTCTCCTTTCTTGTCTCCAAATCCCAAAAGGATTGGCCGCAGATTGTGCGAAATATCCCCGATTTAAAATCGCACATAACTGGGGATTTTTGGAATGATTCCCTTTGCCCAAACGAGCTGCGTCTTGTCCCGAAAAGGCGGCCGTGTCTCTGCGCCTCGAGGAAGGAATGCAACGAAAACAGATCCAGGGGAAGCCAAGGAGAAATGGAGATGCGTTTCATTAATTTTGGGCGGTTTCTTGCTTCCAATGGAGATGCATTTCATTAATTTTTGCCGGTTTCTTGCTTCCGTGAATAGGAAAAAAAAAAAGGACCCAAACTCAAACCAGATGCAAAAGTAGGGAAAAGGTCAGGGATGGGTTCGGGAATTCCAAACTGTGAACAAACACTGGATATGTTGTTGAATACCTTCGTGGGCGAAATCACTGTTCTGCTTTGAGTTTTCTGGGCTGTCTGGCCATGTTCCGGAAACATTCTCTCCTGGCATTTCGCCCACATCTATGGCATGTATCCTCAGAGGTTGTGAGGTCTGTTGGTGTAAAGGTGCTAATAACGGCTGACACCAATTTGTAAAGATGCAACCACCAAAGACTCAGAGAGGAAACCTTTTACTTTTTTTCTTTCTTCTTCTTATTAACTTTAGATGGTAGCATATGGTTTATATTATATGCGACAGAGGCTTAGATGTTGGAAGAACAATAACAAGTTTTTTCAGGCACAGAGCTTAGTGGTTACAATGTTGTTTCTCGCTTGGAGGTATTTTTTTATTAACAGTTACAAGACTAGAATGAGATGAGTCAAACTCTCTAAAGTAACACATCTTTTACTTACAAGTAGTTAGAACTTCTTTCTCTGCTACTTTTAAAACGCAGTCACCCCTGTGATATACGATCACAGATTCTCTGTTCCTTACCAGGACACAGACTACATTAAATAAGTCACCAAACTTATTTTAAACCGACTCAAAATGAACAGTTGAATCTCCTTGATCTCCTCAACCTAGGATCAATCTTCCCTGTGCCTCATCAGAGCACGGACTGAATCCCTTTTTTAAACTCTGCACTTCTTCAACTAAACGGCAGTTGGCTCCGCCTACTTCTCCATGGCAACCAGCCTCTGAGTGCTGAGATGCAATAACTGTAATACTTACCCTTTTAAAACACAAACACACAATTAAACATAACATCTGTAAACCAAAAATTTGTACTTCATTACAGTTGGAAACTAGGCGAGTGGGGTTTCTATATCTGTGGAATGATGTCCAGGGTGGGAGAAAGGACTCTGGTCTGTCTGAGGCAAGTGGGAATGTTGCCACTGACCACCTTGTTTGTAGGTTGTGTTTCTTCATCAGCTTCCCTCTGCAGTCAGTTGTTCCCTTGATGTATGGTGAGTAGGTAAAGATATTGGTTTCCCCTGGCCTTAAGTCTAATAATAATAAATAATAAACTTTATTTTTTATAAATAAAGTGGTGTCCGACTCTGGGGGTTGGTGCTCATCTCCATTTCTAAGCCAAAGAGCCGGCGTTGTCCATAGACACCTCCAAGGCATGACTGCATGGAACGCTGTTACCTTCCCGCCGGAGCAGTACCTATCGATCTACTCACATTTGCATGTTTTCGAACTGCAAGGTTGGCAGGAGCTGGGGCTAACAGCGGGTGCTCATTCCGCTCCTTGGATACGAACCGCCGACCTTTCAGTCCGCAAGTTCAACAGCTCAGCGCTTTAACACGCTGCGCCACTGGGGGCTCCATCAGGGCCAGCTAACCCCTCCAAACAAAAGATTTCCCCCGCAGGAAGCAGCCAGGCTTTGAAGCTGCAAGGCCATTCAATGCTAATCAAGGTGGCCAAGTGCAACATTCAAACAGAGAAGAGTTCTTTCTCCCACCCTGGATATCATTCCACAGATATACCAACCCCATTTTTCTAGTTTCCAACAGACCTCGCAACCTCTGAGGATGCCTGCCATAGATGTGGGCGAAACCTCAGGAGAGAATACTTCTGGAAACATGGCCAGACATCCTGGAAAAACTCACAGCAACCCCGTGATTCCGGCCATGAAAGCCGGAATCACACTATTTTTGCCTTTACCTGCTCTGGAGCACTTATCTATCATCATCATCATCATCATCATCATCATCATCATCATCATCATTGTTATTTATTGCAAATACTTATAAATACTACTTAATTATAAATATCTATTATTATTATTATCATTATAATTATTTATTACTAGTGACAGTCTTCCACAACACATTGGCTTGCTATCTATCTCTCACTTTGCCAAACCATTTTGCCAAATAACTCTGTGCGCCTTGGAGCGCAGAAATCCAAGGAACTTGGAGGAAAGTTCCCTTGGTTTCCCACTGGACTACAACTCCCAGAATCCTCTCTCTTCCAGGGAAAGGAGGGAAGTGGATACTGGACCTTAAGAGAAACTTCAGAAGGGAACAAACCCTACCATTTCCAAGCTTTAGCTTGCCAAATCCTTTCGCCAACTTTAGTTCGGTGTGCCTTGGAGCGCAAAAAATCCAAACTTTGGGGAGGAAGATTTCCTTGGTTTCCCACCGGACTACAACTCCCAGAACCCCCTACCTGCAAGGGAGAGAAGGGAGGTGGATACTGGTGTTTAGAGTCTCTTCAGAAGGGGAAAACCCCACTTCCAAGCTTTAGCTTGCCAAACCCTTTAGCTCGCCAACTTTAGTTCGGTGCGCCTAGGAGCGCAAAAAATCCAAACTTTGGGGAGGAAGGTTCCCTTGGTTTCCCACTGGACTACAACTCCCAGAATCCCCTATTTGTCGGAGAAAGGAGGGAAGTCTATACTGGCCTTTAAGAATCCTTTCAGAAGGGAATAAATCCTACCATTTCCAAGTTTTAGCGTGACAAACTATTGCGCCAACTTTAGCTCGGTGCGCCTTGGAGCACAAAAAATCCAAACTTTGGGGAGGAAGGTTCCTTTAGTTTTCCCACCGGACTACAACTCCCAGAATCCTCTATCTTCCAGGGAAAGGAGGGAAGTCTATACTGGCCTTTAAGAATCCCTTTAGAAAGGAATAAATCCTACCATTTCCAAGTTTGAGCTTGACAAACTATGTCGCCAACTTTCTCTCGGTGCGCCTTGGAGCGCAAAAAACTCCAGAAACTTTGGGGAGAAAAAAACTTGGGTTTTTCCTCGAACTACAACTCCCAGAACCCCCTATTTGTCGGAGAAAGGAGGGAAGTCTATACTGGCCTTTAAGAATCCCTTCAGAAGGGAATAAATCCTACCATTTCCAAGTTTTAGCGTGACAAACTATTGCGCCAACTTTAGCTCGGTGCGCCTTGGAGCACAAAAAATCTAAACTTTGGGGAGGAAGGTTCCTTTAGTTTTCCCACCGGACTACAACTCCCAGAATCCTCTATCTTCTAGGGAAAGGAGAGAAGTAGATACAGGCGTTTAAGACTCCCTTTAGTAAGGAAAAAAAACCCTACCATTTCCAAGTTTTAGCTTGACAAAGTATTGCGCCAACTTTCTCTCGGTGCGCTTTGGAGCGCAAAAACTCCAGAAACTTTGAGGAGGGACATTCTCGTGGTTTATCCTCGAACTACAACTCCCAGAAGCCCCTATTTGTTGGAGAAAGGAGGGAAGTCTATACTGGCCTTTTAAGAATCCTTTCAGAAGGGAATAAATCCTACCATTTCCATGTTTGAGCTTGAGAAACTATGTCGCCAACTTTCTCTCGGTGCGCCTTGGAGCGCAAGAAACTCCAGAAACTTTGGGGAGAAAAAAACTTGGGTTTTTCCTCGAACTACAACTCCCAGAAGCCCCTGCTTTGGCGAGGAGGGGGAGGAGGGTGTTGTTTACCTCCCTCCATGAAGAAACCCTCCCAAGTTGGAGAAATTGGGCTCCATCACAAGGCTTTTGTTGGGCCAACCCCTCCTCCTCCCCTTGGGTGCGCTTTTACGCACGGCTTTCCTCCTCCCGCCCCCTTTCTTTGGGGGCGAGGGAGGAGCCCCGGGCTGGCCCTGCCCTTCCCTTCCCTTCCCTTCCCTTCCCCGGCTGCCCCTCAGAAGGAGAATGGCCTGGCTGTTGTTGCTGCTCTTCCTCCTCCTCCTCCTCCTCCTCGGGGCGGCTCTGCTCCTCTGCCGGCGGAGAGACCCCTTCTTGGGCTCCGACGTGGCGTTCCTCTTCCGGGCCTGGCGCTGCCAGAGGAGGCTCCTCGCCGGCGACCCCCGCAGCCTCGCCCAGCGCTTCGGACCCCTGGCCTCGGCCCAGCCCCCCGGGAAGGTCTTCCTCGTCTGCGGGGACCAGAGCGTCACCTACGCCCAGGCCGAGGCCAGCAGCAACCGGGCGGCGCGGGCGCTGCGGGGGGCGAGGGGCGCTCCGGGGCCCGGCCAGGCGGTGGCGCTCTGGATGCGCAACGAGCCCGCCTTCCTCTGGGCCTGGGTCGGCGCCGCCAAGCTCGGATGGGTCCCCGCCTTCCTCGGCACCGCGCTCCGGAGGGGGGCGCTGCTCCACTGCCTCCGCGCATGCGCCGCCCGCGCCCTCCTCCTCGGAGAGGGTGAGTGACCCCCTCCCCCCCCTCCCCCTCCCCAAAGCTCCCCAAAGTTCCCCAAAAGCCCCTCTCCAGAGTTCCCCCAAAGTCCTTTTGCACAGCTCCCCATAGGTTCCCCAAATGCCCCTTTGCCAAGCCCCCCAAAAATCCCCAAGAGGACCCTTGCAAAGTCACTTAAATGTTCCCCAAAATACCCTTTGCCAAGCCCCCAAAAGTTTACCAAAAGGCACTTTGCAAAGCCTCCAAAAGTTTACCCAAAGCCCCTTTGCAAAGCTCCCCAAAAGTTTAGCAAAAGCCCCTTTGCCAAGCCCCCAAAAGTTTACCAAAATGCACTTTGCAAAGCCCCCAAAAGTTTACCCAAAGCCCCTTTGCAAAGCCCCCAAAAGTTTACCAAAAGCCCCTTTGCCAAGCCCCCAAAAGTTTACCAAAAGCCCCTTTGCAAAGCCCCCAAAAGTTTACCAAAAGCCCCTTTGCAAAGCCCCCAAAAGTTTACCAAAAGCCCCTTTGCCAAGCCCCCAAAAGTTTACCAAAATGCACTTTGCAAAGCCCCCAAAAGTTTACCCAAAGCCCCTTTGCAAAGCCCCCAAAAGTTTACCCAAAGCCCCTTTGCAAAGCCCCCAAAAGTTTACCCAAAGCCCCTTTGCAAAGCCCCCAAAAGTTTACCCAAAGCCCCTTTGCAAAGCCCCCAAAAGTTTACCCAAAGCCCCTTTGCAAAGCCCCCAAAAGTTTACCAAAAGTCCCTTTGCAAAGCCACCAAAAGTTTACCCAAAGCCCCTTTGCAAAGCTCCCCAAAAGTTTACCCAAAGCCCCTTTGCAAAGCCACCAAAAGTTTACCAAAATGCACTTTGCAAAGCCCCCAAAAGTTTACCCAAAGCCCCTTTGCAAAGCCACCAAAAGTTTACCAAAATGCACTTTGCAAAGCCCCCAAAAGTTTACCCAAAGCCCCTTTGCAAAGCTCCCCAAAAGTTTACCCAAAGCCCCTTTGCAAAGCCCCCAAAAGTTTACCCAAAGCCCCTTTGCAAAGCTCCCCAAAAGTTTACCCAAAGCCCCTTTGCAAAGCCACCAAAAGTTTACCCAAAGCCCCTTTGCAAAGCCCCCAAAAGTTTACCCAAAGCCCCTTTGCAAAGCTCCCCAAAAGTTTACCCAAAGCCCCTTTGCAAAGCCCCCAAAAGTTTACCCAAAGCCCCTTTGCAAAGCCCCCAAACGTTTACCCAAAGCCCCTTTGCAAAGCCCCCAAAAGTTTACCCAAAGCCCCTTTGCAAAGCCCCCAAAAGTTTACCCAAAGCCCCTTTGCAAAGCCCCCAAAAGTTTACCAAAATGCACTTTGCAAAGCCCCCAAACGTTTACCCAAAGCCCCTTTGCAAAGCCCCCAAAAGTTTACCCAAAGCCCCTTTGCAAAGCCACCAAAAGTTTACCAAAATGCACTTTGCAAAGCCCCCAAAAGTTTACCCAAAGCCCCTTTGCAAAGCTCCCCAAAAGTTTACCCAAAGCCCCTTTGCAAAGCCCCCAAAAGTTTACCCAAAGCCCCTTTGCAAAGCTCCCCAAAAGTTTACCCAAAGCCCCTTTGCAAAGCTCCCCAAAAGTTTACCCAAAGCCCCTTTGCAAAGCCCCCAAAAGTTTACCCAAAGCCCCTTTGCAAAGCCACCAAAAGTTTACCAAAATGCACTTTGCAAAGCCCCCAAAAGTTTACCCAAAGCCCCTTTGCAAAGCTCCCCAAAAGTTTACCCAAAGCCCCTTTGCAAAGCCCCCAAAAGTTTACCCAAAGCCCCTTTGCAAAGCCCCCAAAAGTTTACCCAAAGCCCCTTTGCAAAGCCACCAAAAGTTTACCCAAAGCCCCTTTGCAAAGCCCCCAAAAGTTTACCCAAAGCCCCTTTGCAAAGCTCCCCAAAAGTTTACCCAAAGCCCCTTTGCAAAGCCCCCAAAAGTTTACCCAAAGCCCCTTTGCAAAGCCCCCAAACGTTTACCCAAAGCCCCTTTGCAAAGCCCCCAAAAGTTTACCCAAAGCCCCTTTGCAAAGCCCCCAAAAGTTTACCCAAAGCCCCTTTGCAAAGCCCCCAAAAGTTTACCAAAATGCACTTTGCAAAGCCCCCAAACGTTTACCCAAAGCCCCTTTGCAAAGCCCCCAAAAGTTTACCCAAAGCCCCTTTGCAAAGCCACCAAAAGTTTACCAAAATGCACTTTGCAAAGCCCCCAAAAGTTTACCCAAAGCCCCTTTGCAAAGCTCCCCAAAAGTTTACCCAAAGCCCCTTTGCAAAGCCCCCAAAAGTTTACCCAAAGCCCCTTTGCAAAGCTCCCCAAAAGTTTACCCAAAGCCCCTTTGCAAAGCTCCCCAAAAGTTTACCCAAAGCCCCTTTGCAAAGCCCCCAAAAGTTTACCCAAAGCCCCTTTGCAAAGCCACCAAAAGTTTACCCAAAGCCCCTTTGCAAAGCCCCCAAAAGTTTACCCAAAGCCCCTTTGCAAAGCCCCCAAAAGTTTACCCAAAGCCCCTTTGCAAAGCTCCCCAAAAGTTTACCCAAAGCCCCTTTGCAAAGCCCCCAAACGTTTACCCAAAGCCCCTTTGCAAAGCCCCCAAAAGTTTACCCAAAGCCCCTTTGCAAAGCCCCCAAAAGTTTACCCAAAGCCCCTTTGCAAAGCCCCCAAAAGTTTACCCAAAGCCCCTTTGCAAAGCCCCCAAAAGTTTACCCAAAGCCCCTTTGCAAAGCCCCCAAAAGTTTACCAAAAGTCCCTTTGCAAAGCCACCAAAAGTTTACCCAAAGCCCCTTTGCAAAGCCCCCAAAAGTTTACCAAAAGTCCCTTTGCAAAGCCACCAAAAGTTTACCCAAAGCCCCTTTGCAAAGCCACCAAAAGTTTACCAAAATGCACTTTGCAAAGCCCCCAAAAGTTTACCCAAAGCCCCTTTGCAAAGCTCCCCAAAAGTTTACCCAAAGCCCCTTTGCAAAGCCCCCAAAAGTTTACCAAAATGCACTTTGCAAAGCCCCCAAAAGTTTACCCAAAGCCCCTTTGCAAAGCTCCCCAAAAGTTTACCCAAAGCCCCTTTGCAAAGCCACCAAAAGTTTACCAAAATGCACTTTGCAAAGCCCCCAAACGTTTACCCAAAGCCCCTTTGCAAAGCTCCCCAAAAGTTTACCCAAAGCCCCTTTGCAAAGCCCCCAAAAGTTTACCCAAAGCCCCTTTGCAAAGCCCCCAAAAGTTTACCAAAATACCCTTTGCCAAGCCCCCAAAAGTTTACCAAAAGCCCCTTTGCAAAGCCCCCAAAAGTTTACCCAAAGCCCCTTTGCCAAGCCCCCAAAAGTTTACCAATATACCCTTTGCCAAGCCCCCAAAAGTTTACCAAAAGCCCCTTTGCAAAGCCCCCAAAAGTTTACCCAAAGCCCCTTTGCAAAGCCCCCAAAAGTTTACCCAAAGCCCCTTTGCAAAGCCCCCAAAAGTTTACCAAAATACCCTTTGCCAAGCCCCCAAAAGTTTACCCAAAGCCCCTTTGCAAAGCCCCCAAAAGTTTACCCAAAGCCCCTTTGCAAAGCCCCCAAAAGTTTACCAAAATACCCTTTGCCAAGCCCCCAAAAGTTTACCAAAAGCCCCTTTGCAAAGCCCCCAAAAGTTTACCCAAAGCCCCTTTGCAAAGCCCCCAAAAGTTTACCCAAAGCCCCTTTGCAAAGCCCCCAAAAGTTTACCAAAATACCCTTTGCCAAGCCCCCAAAAGTTTACCCAAAGCCCCTTTGCAAAGCCCCCAAAAGTTTACCAAAATACCCTTTGCCAAGCCCCCAAAAGTTTACCCAAAGCCCCTTTGCAAAGCTCCCCAAAAGTTTACCCAAAGCCCCTTTGCAAAGCCCCCAAAAGTTTACCCAAAGCCCCTTTGCAAAGCCCCCAAAAGTTTACCAAAATACCCTTTGCCAAGCCCCCAAAAGTTTACCCAAAGCCCCTTTGCAAAGCCCCCAAAAGTTTACCAAAATACCCTTTGCCAAGCCCCCAAAAGTTTACCCAAAGCCCCTTTGCAAAGCTCCCCAAAAGTTTACCCAAAGCCCCTTTGCAAAGCCTCCAAAAGTTTACCAAAAGCCCCTTTGCCAAGCCCCCAAAAGTTTACCAAAAGCCCCTTTGCAAAGCCTCCAAAAGTTTACCCAAAGCCCCTTTGCAAAGCCCCCAAAAGTTTACCAAAAGCCCCTTTGCAAAGCCCCCAAAAGTTTACCAAAATGCACTTTGCAAAGCCCCCAAAAGTTTACCCAAAGCCCCTTTGCCAAGCCTCCAAAAGTTTACCCAAAGCCCCTTTGCAAAGCTCCCCAAAATCCCTCAAAAGCCACTCTGCAAAGCCCCCAAAATCCCCCAGAACCCCCTCTTCAAAGCTCCCCCAAAGTCCTTTTGCACAGCTCCCTAAAGGTTCCTCCAGAAGCCCCTTTGCCAAGCCCCCCAAAATCCCCCAAAAGCCGCTCTGTAAATCTCCCCAAGAATTCCCCCAAAGCCCCTTTGCAAAGCCCCCAAAGGTTCCCCATGTTCTCCAAATGCCTCTTTGCAAAGCTCCCCAAAGTCCCCACAGTAGCCCCTCTCCAAAGCTCCCGCAAAGCCCCTTTGCAAAGCTCCCCAAGAGTTCCCCAAAAGCCCTTTTGCAAAGCCCCTCTCCAACCCCTCACCCAAAAGTCCTCTTGCCAAGCTCCCCAAAGCTCACCCAGAAGCCACTTTGCAAAGCCCCCAAACACCCCTCTCCAACCCCTCCCCCCAAAAGTCCCTTTGCAAAGCTCCCCAAAGTTCACCCAGAAGCCCATCTCCAAAGGTTCCCTCAGAAGCCACTTTGAAAAGTTCCCCAAAAGTTACCCCAAAGCCCCCCCAAAATCCACCCAGAAGCCACTTTGCCAAGCTCCCCAAAAGTTCCCCCAGAAGCCCTTCTCCAACAATCCCCAAACATCTCCTTGTCAAGCTATTGGAACATGGCCGTAGAGTCAGGAAAAACTCATAGCAACCCAAAGTGTGTTGTCGAAGGCTTTCACGGGGTTGTTGTATGTCTTTCGGGCTGTGTGGCCATGTTCCAGAAGCATTCTCTCCTGACGTTTCGCCCACATCTATGGCAGGCATCCTCAGAGGTTGTGAGGCAGGGATAAACTAGAAAAATAATGTATGTGTATACACTCTTGTACCAATCCCAAGAAATGTAATACAATTCAGGTTTCTACAACTCTATATTAAAGTAATTCTCTTCAAACTATATTGCATATAACAAAATTGCTTTCAGGATTTCATAAACAAAGGTACAATATCCATGTCATACTCTCACAAAGTATACTATATCAAAAGTAAATAACAGACAAAAAGAGACCACCAAGTCCAGATTATTCCTGGAGTTGCGTAGAATCTTGGGCCAATGTCAATTGTAGTAAAAATATTCAGTGTCCAAGATAACAGTTTCTATATTAAAGAAATTCTTCGTTTGCTTTGCAACCTCAAGAACTGGAACACAACAAGGTCTCCCGGGTTGTTCCCCTTGCTTCGTTATCACTTCCTCGGTCTGTTTTAATTTTATTGTTCTTAGCACGCTAGATAAAGGAGTAAAAATAACATACACAATAGATATATGAAACTCCCATATTAACACTACTAAGGAAAAGTTTTTTTAAAAAGAAAATGATAAAAAAAAATGATAAAAAATCTGGCTATTAGTATTAAAAAACTCAAAAATCAGAACTGTAGATGGGAAGCAACACTCTGAGGGCAGAGGAGCCCCAAGGACGGCTAATGACTCTGAACAAAGGATGCCCCCCAGGCAAGAGACAAACCTTTCCAATGCTAATTAGGGTGATTAACTGCAACATTAACGCTGGCTTCCAACTGACAAAGGACTCTTGTCACACCCTGGACTCTCCACAGATATATATTTTTACCTTCCTTGCCTAGTTTCTCCATGCCTCACAACCTCTGAGGATGCCTACCATAGATGTGGGCGAAACATCAGGAGAGAATACTTCTGGAACATGGCCACACAGTTCGAAATACATACAACAACCCAAAGTGTGCCAGCTTTTGAGATACACAGATCTCTCCATCATCATCATCCCATTGTGCTTTGGGTGTGGTCAGTGGTGTCCCCTTTGCTTTTAAGGGATCGGCTGTGAAACGTTGGGAATGTTTTCGGCCCGACTTCGTTGACATCGCAGGCTTTTCCTTTGGAAAGCTTAATTGACGGCCAGCATCCTGAAGCTTGGCTTTCCACGATCCCAACGAACCGGAAAGCGCCATTGTGATGCCCCTGAATGCCGTGCGGACGGGGATCAAACTGGGTCACCGATGACGGAGACGGAGGCCCAGCTGGGAGCGCCGGGGTGTGACTAATGGGCCCGACTTTGGGGCCGTCGCTGGCCAACCGAGACGGGGAAGAAGGCCCCGCTGGCATGCAAACGCTGGCCGATTTCAATAATAATAATAATAATAATAATGCCTAGAAGATCAGGGGCAGAGGACTCTTAGAAGTAAAACAAGCAGTCAAAGAAGAAGAACATGCCCTGGCAGAATATGTCAAGCAAAGTGAAGAACCTGCTTTGATTGAAGTCAAAAATCAGAAACTCCTCAAAGCACAGCAGACAAAAAACCAGTACAAGAAAACCGCACTACAAACTAGAGCTGACAAAAAAAAAATCAGTACAAGAAAACCGCACTACAAACTAGAGCTGACAGCTGGCACCACAAAACATTGCATGGAAAGTTCCTTGACAAAATTGAAGGAAAAGCTGAGAAGGAGAAGACCTGGCTCTGGCTCACGAATGGGACCCTGAAGAAGGAGGCAGAAGGCCTGATCCTTGCAGCCCAGGAGCAAGACATCAGGACAAAGGCTATCCAGGCCAAGATCGAAAAATCAGCTGATGACACAAAATGCAGACTGTGCAAGGAAACCGACGAAACCATGGATCATATCCTCAGCTGCTGTAAGAAAATTGCACAGACAGACTACAAACAGAGGCACAACTATGTGGCCCAAATGATTCATTGGAACTTATGCCTCAAGTCCCACCTCCCAGCAGCAAAGAACTGGTGGGATCACAAACCTGCAAAAGTATTGGAAAATGAGCACGCAAAGATACTGTGGGACTTCCGAATCCAGACTGACAAAGTTCTGGAACACAACACACCAGACATCACAGTTGTGGAAAAGAAAAAGATTTGGATCATTGATGTCACCATCCCAGGTGACAGTTGCATTGACGAAAAACAACAGGAAAAACTCGGCCACTCTCAGGACCTCAAGATTGAACTTCAAAGACTCTGGCAGAAACCAGTGCAGGTGGTCCCGGTGGTGATGGGCACACTGGGTGCCGTGCCAAAAGATCTCAGCCGGCATTTGGAAACAATAGACATTGACAAAATTATGATCTGCCAACTGCAAAAGGCCACCCGACTGGGATCTGCAGCATCATCCGAAATCACAAGTCGAACACTTCCCAAGTGTCTAGGACTGTGTGATGTATTATTATTATTATTATTATTATTATTATTATTATTATTATTATGACACAGCAAACAAGATAGACATGCTGGATTTCGTATCACAAAATCACAAGTCGAACACTTCCCAAGTGTCTAGGACTGTGTGATGTATTATTATTATTATTATTATTATTATTATTATTATTATTATTATTATTATTATTATATTATGACACAGCAAACAAGATAGATATGTTGGATTTCGTATCACAAAATCACAAGTCGAACACTTCCCAAGTGTCTAGGACTGTATTATTATTATTATTATTATTATTATTATTATTATTATTATTATTATTATTATTATATTATGACACAGCAAACAAGATAGATATGTTGGATTTCGTCTCACAAAATCACAAGTCGAACACTTCCCATGTGTCTAGGACTGTGTCATGTATTTTCGGATGATGTGTGCAGATCCCATTATTATTATTATTATTATTATTATTATTATTATTATTATTATTATTGAGTGACTATCTGTCAGGGGTGCTTTGATTATGTTTTGTTGCACAAAAGCAAACGGGGTTTGGAGTAGATGGCCCAAGGGGTCTCTTCCAACCCTCTTTATTATTTTGATGATGATGAGGATGATGATGATGATTAACATTGAGGCTGTATTTGTTCCCTTTTTGTTTGTTTTTTTACTTCATAATAAGATATGTGCAGTGTGCATAGGAATTTGTTCATAGTTTTAAAAAAACACTATAGTTTGGCCCTCCAACGGTCGGAGGGACCGTGAATTGGCCCCCTGTTTAAAAAGTTTGGGGACCCCTGGACTAGACAATATCGAGCGGCAATCAGACTTTACAGAAACAGAGTAACAAGTCTACATTATCACGTTTTGCTCCTTATAAGTGATAGAGTTTTCACTGTTCAGTTTTAGAATCTCGTCTCTGTAGATTTTCTTCGTAAAGTTTACTATTACATCCCTTGCTGTTTTGTTTCTTTTGGCATAGTTAGTATTAATTCTGTATACTCGGTCTATTCTATCTTCTGTGTCCTCTTTTGAGCTTTGAAGTAGGTTCGCTAGGATTTCTATCACCACTGTCCTTATGTTTTCTCTTGGTTCTTCCCAAACATTACGGAGTCTGAGTTGGTATTCAAGTTCTTTTGCTTCTAATACTTCTTGTTTAGCTTCTATTTTGTTAGATTTCTGTTCTAGGATTTGAACTCTTTGTAGTTTCCCGTGAAGGTTTCTTAATTCCGCTTTGTCATTTTTTAATTCTTTTAGTTCTTGACTTAAAGTTCCTATATCATGTTTCATTCCCTTCAATTCATTTTTAATTTCTTTTTTAAACTCTGCCATTTGTTCCTGTGCCAGCTTTTGGTAAGCATCTTGCTTCTCCTGCATTCTATAAAGTTCTTTGAGGATCATTTCCGTCATATCTTTAACCTGGACTTCTTCCGAAATTGAGGCTCTTTTCTGCATAGTTCTTGAGTCTTTTGTGTCTTTCTCGCTTCGCAGTCTATAAGCCATTTTATATATATATATATATACTTTCTTTTTTCCTCCTATCTTTTCTTTCCTTTTTCCCTCTATTCTATTCCTTCGGTCTCTAACAAGTCTACATGTTTGCCCAACGTAACGAAAGACGAAAGTTTAAAGTAGAATACATTGAAACACCAAACACTGCTACACCTGTAACACTACCATACTGTAAATAAAAATAAGTGAAATGTTATTTCCCATTCGTATACTAAGTAACTCTCCTCTCTAGTGCTCTTGCATGTAGTGCAACAATTGTAGGATTATTTCCTGACCCTTGAACATTTTCGTGGACCATTCTTCCAACATCCAAGAAAAAACACATACAGCACAAGTCCACAATCAGGAAGGTATAACTAGTAAAACTCGAGCAGGAATACATGAACCCGAACATAGAAATATATTAAATCCAAAATCAAGGCTTGACTTGAACCAGGAACGAGAGAACTCAAGGCTTAGCATCTCACACAGCGTTGCCTGAACTGATCTTAAGGCAGGGTTGTTGTATGCCTTTCGGGCTGTGTGGCCATGTTCCAGAAGTATTCTCTCCTGACGTTTCGCCCACATCTATGGCAGGCATCCTCGGAGGTTGTGAGGAATATATCTCCATGTTCCAGAAGTATTCTCTCCTGACGTTTCGCCCACATCTATGGCAGGCATCCTCAGAGGTTGTGAGGAATATATCTCCATGTTCCAGAAGTATTCTCTCCTGACGTTTCGCCCACATCTATGGCAGGCATCCTCGGAGGTTGTGAGGAATATATCTCCATGTTCCAGAAGTATTCTCTCCTGACGTTTCGCCCACATCTATGGCAGGCATCCTCGGAGGTTGTGAGGAATATATCTCCATGTTCCAGAAGTATTCTCTCCTGACGTTTCGCCCACATCTATGGCAGGCATCCTCGGAGGTTGTGAGGAATATATCTCCATGTTCCAGAAGTATTCTCTCCTGACGTTTCGCCCACATCTATGGCAGGCATCCTCGGAGGTTGTGAGGAATATATCTCCATGTTCCAGAAGTATTCTCTCCTGACGTTTCGCCCACATCTATGGCAGGCATCCTCAGAGGTTGTGAGGAATATATCTCCATGTCTCCAGAAGTATTCTCTCCTGACGTTTCGCCCACATCTATGGCAGGCATCCTCAGAGGTTGTGAGGAATATATCTCCATGTTCCAGAAGTATTCTCTCCTGACGTTTCGCCCACATCTATGGCAGGCATCCTCGGAGGTTGTGAGGAATATATCTCCATGTCTCCAGAAGTATTCTCTCCTGACGTTTCGCCCACATCTATGGCAGGCATCCTCAGAGGTTGTGAGGAATATATCTCCATGTTCCAGAAGTATTCTCTCCTGACGTTTCGCCCACATCTATGGCAGGCATCCTCGGAGGTTGTGAGGAATATATCTCCATGTTCCAGAAGTATTCTCTCCTGACGTTTCGCCCACATCTATGGCAGGCATCCTCGGAGGTTGTGAGGAATATATCTCCATGTTCCAGAAGTATTCTCTCCTGACGTTTCGCCCACATCTATGGCAGGCATCCTCGGAGGTTGTGAGGAATATATCTCCATGTCTCCAGAAGTATTCTCTCCTGACGTTTCGCCCACATCTATGGCAGGCATCCTCAGAGGTTGTGAGGAATATATCTCCATGTTCCAGAAGTATTCTCTCCTGACGTTTCGCCCACATCTATGGCAGGCATCCTCAGAGGTTGTGAGGAATATATCTCCATGTTCCAGAAGTATTCTCTCCTGACGTTTCGCCCACATCTATGGCAGGCATCCTCAGAGGTTGTGAGGAATATATCTCCATGTTCCAGAAGTATTCTCTCCTGACGTTTCGCCCACATCTATGGCAGGCATCCTCGGAGGTTGTGAGGAATATATCTCCATGTTCCAGAAGTATTCTCTCCTGACGTTTCGCCCACATCTATGGCAGGCATCCTCGGAGGTTGTGAGGAATATATCTCCATGTCTCCAGAAGTATTCTCTCCTGACGTTTCGCCCACATCTATGGCAGGCATCCTCAGAGGTTGTGAGGAATATATCTCCATGTTCCAGAAGTATTCTCTCCTGACGTTTCGCCCACATCTATGGCAGGCATCCTCAGAGGTTGTGAGGAATATATCTCCATGTTCCAGAAGTATTCTCTCCTGACGTTTCGCCCACATCTATGGCAGGCATCCTCGGAGGTTGTGAGGAATATATCTCCATGTTCCAGAAGTATTCTCTCCTGACGTTTCGCCCACATCTATGGCAGGCATCCTCAGAGGTTGTGAGGAATATATCTCCATGTTCCAGAAGTATTCTCTCCTGACGTTTCGCCCACATCTATGGCAGGCATCCTCAGAGGTTGTGAGGAATATATCTCCATGTTCCAGAAGTATTCTCTCCTGACGTTTCGCCCACATCTATGGCAGGCATCCTCGGAGGTTGTGAGGAATATATCTCCATGTTCCAGAAGTATTCTCTCCTGACGTTTCGCCCACATCTATGGCAGGCATCCTCAGAGGTTGTGAGGAATATATCTCCATGTTCCAGAAGTATTCTCTCCTGACGTTTCGCCCACATCTATGGCAGGCATCCTCAGAGGTTGTGAGGAATATATGTCCATGTTCCAGAAGTATTCTCTCCTGACATTTCGCCCACATCTATGGCAGGCATCCTCAGAGGTTGTGAGGAATATATCTCCATGTTCCAGAAGTATTCTCTCCTGACGTTTCGCCCACATCTATGGCAGGCATCCTCGGAGGTTGTGAGGAATATATCTCCATGTTCCAGAAGTATTCTCTCCTGACGTTTCGCCCACATCTATGGCAGGCATCCTCAGAGGTTGTGAGGAATATATCTCCATGTTCCAGAAGTATTCTCTCCTGACGTTTCGCCCACATCTATGGCAGGCATCCTCAGAGGTTGTGAGGAATATATCTCCATGTTCCAGAAGCATTCTCTCCTGACGTTTCGCCCACATCTATGGCAGGCATTAACTGAGTTTTAACTGAGTATTCGTGCGGCCTGCCCTGTTATATTGCTTTTGGATTTTGTGTTGTACTGTATATGATCCTTTATTGTATTGTTGTAATTGTATTATGATATGTTGTTTTTATATTTTGTTATATTGTATTTTTCCCAGGCATGGCCCCATGTAAGCCGCCCCGAGTCCCCATTGGGGAGATGGTGGCGGGGTATAAATAAAGTTTTATTATTATTATTATTATAGACATGCTGGATTTCATATCACAAAATCACAAGTCGAACACTTCCCAAGTGTCTAGGACTATGTGATGTATTTTTGGATGATGCGTGCAGATCCCAGTAGGGTGGCCTTTTGCAGTTGGCAGATCGTAATTTTATTATTATTATTATGATTATTATGATTATTATTATTATCATTGAGGCAAGGTGGCCATCTGTCAGGGGTGCTTTGCTTGTGCTTTCGGTGCACAAAGGCAGAAGGGGATTGGACTCAATGGCCCAAGGGGTCTCTTCCAACCCTCTTATTATTATTATTATTATTATTATTATTATCAACACAACGACGTTGTATGGCACAGCAAACAAGATTGATATGCTGGATTTCGTTTCGCAAAACCACAAGTCGAACACTTCCCAAGTGTCTAGGACTGTGTGATGTATTATTGTTATTGTTATTATTATTATTATTATTATTTTATTATGACACAGCAAACGAGATAGACATGCTGGATTTCGTTTCGCAAAACCACAAGTCGAACACTTCCCAAGTGTCTAGGATTGTGTGACGTATTATTGTTATTATTATTATTATTATTATTTTATTATGACACAGCAAACGAGATAGACATGCTGGATTTCGTTCCGCAAAACCACAAGTCGAACACTTCCCAAGTGTCTAGGATTGTGTGACGTATTATTGTTATTATTATTATTATTATTATTATTTTATTATGACACAGCAAACGAGATAGACATGCTGGATTTCGTTTCGCAAAACCACAAGTCGAACACTTCCCAAGTGTCTAGGACTGTGTGATGTATTTTCTGATGATGTGTGCAGATCCCAGCAGGGTGGCCTTTTGCAGTTGGCAGATGGTGATTTTGTCAATGTCTATTGTTTCCAAACGCCGGCTGAGATCTTTTGGCACAGCACCCAGTGTGCCTATCACCACCGGGACCACCTGCACTGGTTTCTGCCAGAGTCTTTGAAGTTCAATCTTGAGGTCCTGATAGCGGCTGAGTTTTTATTATTATTATTATTATTATTATTATTATTATTATTATTATTAATTATTATTATTGCTCGGTGGCCATCTATAGTCCGGCCCTCCAATGGTCCAAAGGATTGTGAACTGGCCCCCTGCTTAAAAAGTTTGGGGACCCCTGTCTTAGAGCAATGTCGGAGTTGCGACCTTTTGGAAAAGCGCTCAAGACTTGGCTGTTTGGTTGTGCATTTAAGTAAATCAGATCTAATTTGCCAAATAGTCACTGTTGAATGTTTTTCGGTTGAATGTGTTTTTTATATTGTGGAATGATATTTTAAATTGTAAGTCGCTCGGAGCACTCTGGTGGAGAGCGACTCATTAAGAAATAAAGTGAAGTGAAGTGAAGTGTTATGGTTGAGCCTTCTGGCTCTGATACTAGGAGACGAGGTCGTAAGACTCCTCGAGAGTCAGACTCTTTTGAGGAGCGTGAAAGGAAGCGGCTCCGGGACTTATTTGCAGAACCAACTGACGAAGACTCCTTCGAGGGTTTTACCGAGGGAATGGAGGAAGAGATGGTTAGCTCAGAGGAGGATGACATGGAGTGGACTCGTGTGAGGGAGGATTTGGGTGTCACCGGCAATGATAGCATGGGAGGCGATTGGCGGGTTGCAGAATCAGACCCATGGACGGGCTGGAGGGATGGAGCGGGATCCACAGCTGGGGATGCTGTGGGGCGTAGTCAAAGGTGTGTTAGCTCTGATGAGGATGATGATGAGGAGGCACCTGGAATTAGGTTAGCAGCTGACAGCGATGAGGAGTTATGAACTGGGATAAAATGGGGTTTAGGATCAATGGCTAATTGCGTTGGGCAAGGTAATCTGGACGAACGCTTGGGCTCTTGTTGGGAATTTCCTGAAGACGGGTGTGATTCGTTTGCTGGATACGTAAGTTACCAAGGACACTGGGCATAGACGGCGGGAGGAACTGTGTGGGCTTTTCCTGTGCAACTTGTGTTTAATCTTGATAGCTTGGACCTCCGTCGTCTTTTTGACGGACATTATTGCCAACTCTGGATTGACGCTGGACTGACTGACTGACTACGACTCTGGACTATCCCTTCTGTGGCTATCGGTGGAACTTGTGGAACCTAGACGTCTGCATCTGGCTTTCGACCTCGGACCGGATTGGGACCTCGCTGACCGTCGTTACCCTGATTGAAGTGCCTGGACCTGGTTTTCGCCCGTTGCACGGAGGAGCAACAGCCCGAGTTACTTCTGTAGCTCTTGAGTAGCAGAGGGGAATCTGCTGCTGGGTTTTGTGTTCATTTTGACCCTTTGTTAACCAGTTTTTGTTTGTTTAATTGCCAGGCTGAAGTAAGCACCTTTGTTTTAATCCGGATTAAACTTCTGTTTAATCCGGTTTATTCTTTTGAACTATCTAGACTCAAACGAAGTTATTTTTGTTACGTTTCACACTGAAGACAAGTGTTTGCCTAGTCCTTTGTTTCCTACGGGCAATTTTTAGTTCTGTAACCTCAATAAACTGTGTTGTCTTCTACTTGGAGCGTTCTGTCCTTGACATGAAGTGAAAGCTCTCCTTCAGTGCCTTGCTTTGAACCCCAAAAGTTCACCGACGTCCTCCTTCTCTGCCTTGCAGACCTCATTGAAGCGGTGGAGCCCATCCTTCCTGACCTGGAGGAGATGGGAGTTGTAGTGTGGGCCTGGGGCAAGGGGCCTTATCCCCCCGGAGTGACCAGTCTCTACAGTCTGTGGCAAGAAGCCTCCGAGGAGCCCGTGCCTTCCGAACTTTCTGCTCCCAAAAGCTTGATGGACACGGCGCTCTACATCTTCACCTCTGGGACGACAGGTACTCATGATTATGTACTTGAAGTTGGGCATGTCTTGCAAGTTTGCTCTTAGTTTGTCCCCAAACTAAGGCCCGGGGGCCAGATGCGGCCCTCCAAGGTCATTTACCTGGCCCCCGCCCTCAGTTTTATAATATATTTTTATATCAGTTTTAATAATATAACTAGCTGTGCCCGGCCACGCGTTGCTGTGGCATTTTCTGGTGATGTTGGTGAGAAATTGTTGAGGTCGTGGTGGCACTGAATGTCTGTTGTATGGTTGTCTTTCTGTTTAGTATGCACACTGAAGTGGATTATATGGCAGTGTGGAGTCAAGATAATCCAGTTCAAGGCAGATAATATAAGATTATAAATGGGTTATATAGCTGTGTGGAAGGGCCTTGAGTCTACACTGCCATATAATCCAGTTAAAATCTGTGGAAGAGGCCTAAGTGAGGCCTAACTGTGCCTGTCCCCTGGGCTGAGTAGGTTGCTAGGAGACCAAGTGGGCGGAGCTTAGCCTTCAAACTGGCAGCAATTGGATAAAAACTATTATTCTTCTCCCTGTAATTAGGACTTTATTTTTCCTTTCTTTTTGTTGTATCAACCTAGAGCCGTGAATGATGGGTTGTGTTGTCAAATTTCGAGGTTGGGGGGCCTGTAGTTTTGTTGTTTTGTCCGCTGCCCTGTTGCCATCACTCTTTTATATATATAGATATCTTGTATATACATATAATATTGATAAAAATATTATAATGTTATACAATATAATACTAATAATAATACCATATAATAATATTAATTATATGTTATATATTACATATAGTATTACAATATAGTGGTATAGTTCAATATAGTAATGTATAATGCTAATATTGTGCTATGCTAATAATATAATATATTGTATGTACATACAGCTGATCTGAATCCCCTTCGGGGTATGAAGGGTGGGATATAAATGTAGTAAATAAATGTAGTAAATGAATAAATAAATAATTTTAGACTTAGGCTTGCCCAAAGTCTGAAATGACTTGAAGACACACAACAACAACAACAATCCTGATTAACCTGACTATCTCATTGGCCAGTAGCAGGCCCACACTTTCCATTGAAATCCTGATAGTTTTATGTTGGTTAAGATTGTTTTCATTTTTAAATATTGTATTGTTCTTTCATTGCTATTGTTGTTGTTTTGCACTACAAATAAGACATGTGCAGCGTGCATAGGAATTTGTTCGTATTTTTTTTCAAATGATAATTTGGCCCCTCCACAGTCTGAAGGATTGTAGACCGGCCCTTTGCTTTAAAAGTTTGAGGACCCCTGACCTAGATCAATGATGGGCAACCTTTTGCGCTTGGTGTGTCAAAATTCACCAAAATACCTAGCATGACTTGGGTGGTGTGTCACTTCGAGAAAAAAACCATAATTTCACAATATGTATAGTTCAAATAACAAAATATATAATTGTAATATACAGTAGAGTCTCACTTATCCAACACTCACTTATCCAACGTTCTGGATTATCCAACGCATTTTTGTAGTCAACGTTTTCAATACATGGTGATATTTTGGTGCTAAATTAGTAAATACAGTAATTACTACATAGCATTACTGCGTATTGAACTAATTTTTCTGCCAAATTTGTTGTATAACAGGATGTTTTGGTGCTTAATTTGTAAAATCATAACCTAATTTGTAGTTTAATAGGCTTTTCCTTAGTGCCTCCTTATTATCCAACATATTCGCTTATCCAACATTCTGCCGGCCCATTTATGTTGGATAAGTGAGACTCTACTGTATAACTGTATTTAATAAATCAAAAACTATTTACTACCCTTATTTCCATGTACAACGATCTATGGTACCTCTTGGCAGTTTCCACGCTGATTTCTCTCTATTGTAGTTTCAATGTACTCGTGAATAATGAATGATATAATAATAATATAATAGTAATAATATAAAAATACCGTGTTTCCCCGAAAATAAGACAGTGTCTTATATTAATTTTTGCTCCCAAAGATGCTCTAGGTCTTATTTTCAGGGGAGGTCTTATTTTTCCATGAAAAAGAATTCACATTTATTGTTGAACAAAAAAAACAAACCAAACATTTATTATATACTGTACAGTAGTTGTCATCACAAACCAGCATAACCAGACAAACTAAATCCTATCAAGAATTTCTTGTTACTACCACTATTTCCCTGTACAACAATCTATGGTATGTACATTTACCGATCCTGCATGCTCTGGTGTTCTGTTTGTTGGGCATGCTTCCAAACAAAAACTTTGCGAGGTCTTACTTTTGGGGGAGGCCTTATATTTAGCAATTCAGCAAAACTTCTACTAGGTCTTATTTTCTGGGGATGTCTTATTTTAGGGGAAACAGGGTATACTACAATAATAATAGAATATTAATAGAATATTGTATATATATATATCTATATCTATATATATAAAAGAGTAATGACATTTCGGCCTAGGACAAAACTACAAAACAACTAAACTACACATCCCAGAAACACTAAACTTGGCAGCACAACCCCTCATCCATGCCTCTATGTTCATACAACAAAAAGCTCCAGCTACTCCAGAAAACACCCAGGCTTTGAGACTGCAAGGCTATTCACTGCTATTCCACCTGGCCAACAAAGGATTCCCATAAACCAAGGCAACGCGTGGCCGGGCAAAGCTAGTATATGGGTAATGACATTTCGGCCTAGGACAAAACAACAAAACTACACATCCTAGAAACACTAAACCTGGCACCACAACCCCTCATCCATGCCTCTACGTTCATACAACAAAAAGAAAAGAAAAATAAAGTCCTAATTAGAGGAAGAATTGTTTTTATCCAATTGCTGCCAGTTAGAAGGCTAACTGCCCACTTGGTCTCCTAGCAACCCACTCAGCCCAGGGGACAGGCAGAGTTAGGCCTCACTTAGGCCTCTTCCACACTGCCTATAAAATACAGATTATCTGATTTTAACTGGATTATATGGCAGTGTAGACTCAAGGCCCTTCCACACAGCTATATAACCCATTTATAATGGACTTAATGTCAGGGAAAACCTTTACCCTTTACCTTAACTACCACCATTTCCTCAATACCTTATTTCCCATACCACCAGACTTTGCCACAGCAATGCGTGGCCGGGCACAGCTAGTATATATTTACTTTTTTATTATTCTTATTTTTATCTTTTTTCTGTCTCTCTCCTTTCTTTATTTCTCTTCCTGTTCCACTTACTTCTTTCACCCTTTACTATAAATACATTTGTTCTCACACTTTCACTGTATAGACTATCTGAAACTTTAATAAAAAAATTTTTTTTAAAAAAAAACCCCACCCAGCTCACACCCTGACCTCCACGCTGACAAAATCTAGGATGAAATTGTCCTTCACGTGGGTGGTGGGCAGGATGGTGTCTGTGGAGGACAATCTATATATATAAAAGAGTGATGGAATCCTGGCGACCGACAAAACAACAAAACTAAACACCCCAAAACCTCGAGAATTTGAGAGCACAACCCCTCATCCATGCCTCTAGGTTGATACAACAAAAAGAGAAGAAAAATAAAGTCCTAATTAGAGGGAGAGGAATAATTGTTTTTATCCAGTTAGAAGGCTAAGCTCCGCCCACTTGGTCTCCTAGCAACCCACTCAGCCCAGGGGACAGGCAAAGTTAGGCCTCACTTAGGCCTCTTCCACACTGCCTATAAAATACAGACACCACCAGACAATGCCACAGCAATGCGTGGCCGGGCACAGCTAGTGCTGTTATATATTTGGGCAGAACCTGGCAGATAGCAAAAGTCTGTCTTAATGGTAAATACTAGACATGTCCAAAAAATCGTTTTGAATTGTATATCGGAATTATTTCGGAATGTTCTCGCTTTTTGATACGCATTCCGAGACATTGTCTCACAGCGCAACCAGCAATGTAATTCGAACCATTGTTGGCCCATTCTCTAATTGTCTCTTAATGTTTCGTTAATTTTTCCCCCCATAACATTTTTTAAAAAATATTTTTAAAAATATTTTTAAAAAATTGTTTCTGCAACTTACCTTGAATGGGAGCTTAGCGCAGCCTAACATGGCTGCCGCTCCCCGGCCAATCAGAAGCTTCCATGATGGACCAAAGGTGGGGGCTAACGTCTTCTGCATCCACATGGAAGATTGCCATACAAGCCCAGTGTGTAGCGATTGCGCATGCGCGTCCGCCATTTTGGAAACATTTAGAATCATTACGAATTTTCGGAAATATCTGAAATTTTTGGGTGAAAAAATCGGAAATACTTTCTATATCGAAGCGCCAGCGCCCCCTACTTTAGAAACGAGAATTGAAACATTTTTTTCATCGATCGGACATGCCTAGTAAATACGATTCATCTCTCCTTCCCTAGGACTTCCCAAAGCGGCTCGCATCAGCCACCTGAAGACCATCCTCTGCTTGGGCTTCTACAGTTTGGTGGGCGCCTCGAGTTCGGACGTGATCTACGTCTCTCTGCCCCTCTACCACATGTCCGGGAGCCTCCTGGGGATCCTCGGCACTTTCGGCATCGGTAAGGTGCCCTCTTGGAAAGACGTCTTCCATTTCCATCCGAAACGGAAACGTCGGTCTGAATATTTCTCTTTTCCGACCAGGCGCCACTTGCGTCTTGAAGCCGAAGTTCTCCGCCAGCCAGTTTTGGCCGGACTGCCGCCGCTACGGAGTGACCGTCTTCCAGTACATCGGGGAACTCTGCCGATACCTGGTCAACCAACCCCAGGTCAGTGGACGTCCAAAGAGGGGATCCGTTGACGGTGAGAGGTGGGGTGACCTTGTGCCGAAAGTAGAAATGGGAATCACGTCTGTGTCTATGTATTTTCAAGTCATGAGTGACCAACAAGGCAGGTTCATTCATGGTTCTTCTCATTCCGTTTGACTTGAATGCCTTCAACCTGAGCCTTCCAACCTTGACTTATGGAAATCATAGAGTTTACTCAGGTGACGAAGACTTGGTAGTTGAGCCTGAGCCTTCCAACCTTGACTTATGGACATCTTAGGGTTCTCTTAGGTGAGGAAGACTTGGTAGTTGAGTCTGAGCCTTCCAACCTTGACTTATGGACATCTTAGGGTTCTCTTAGGTGAGGAAGACTTGGTAGTTGAGCCTGAGCCTTCCAACCTTGACTTATGGACATCTTAGGGTTCTCTTAGGTGAGGAAGACTTGGTAGTTGAACCTGATCCTTCCAACCTTGACTTATGGACATCATATGGTTCTCTTAGGTGAGGAAGACTTGGTAGTTGAGTCTGAGCTTTCCAACCTTGACTTATGGACATCTTAGGGTTCTCTTAGGTGAGGAAGACTTGGTAGTTGAACCTGATCCTTCCAACCTTGACTTATGGACATCATATGGTTCTCTTAGGTGAGGAAGACTTGGTAGTTGAGTCTGAGCCTTCCAACCTTGACTTATGGACATCATAGGGTTCTCTTAGGTGAGGAAGACTTGGAGGTTGAGTCTGAGCCTTCCAACCTTGACTTATGGACATCATAGGGTTCTCTTAGGTGAGGAAGACTTGGAGGTTGAGTCTGAGCCTTCCAACCTTGACTTATGGACATCATAGGGTTTTCTTAGGTGAGGAAGACTTGGTAGTTGAGTCTGAGCCTTCCAACCTTGACTTATGGACATCATAGGGTTCTCTTAGGTGAGGAAGACTTGGTAGTTGAGTCTGAGCCTTCCAACCTTGACTTATGGACATCATAGGGTTCTCTTAGGTGAGGAAGACTTGGAGGTTGAGTCTGAGCCTTCCAACCTTGACTTATGGACATCATAGGGTTCTCTTAGGTGAGGAAGACTTGGAGGTTGAGTCTGAGCCTTCCAACCTTGACTTATGGACATCATAGGGTTTTCTTAGGTGAGGAAGACTTGGAGGTTGAGTCTGAGCCTTCCAACCTTGACTTATGGACATCATAGGGTTCTCTTAGGTGAGGAAGACTTGGTAGTTGAGTCTGAGCCTTCCAACCTTGACTTATGGACATCATAGGGTTCTCTTAGGTGAGGAAGACTTGGTAGTTGAGTCTGAGCTTTCCAACCTTGACTTATGGACATCATATGGTTCTCTTAGGTGAGGAAGACTTGGTAGTTGAGTCTGAGCCTTCCAACCTTGACTTGTGAACATCTTAGGGTTATCTTAGGTGAAGAAGATTTGGTAGTTGAGCCTGATTCTTCCATCTTTGGTCCCCAACGTCTCTCCGCTTCAGAGTCCCAGTGACCGGGAGCACTGCTTGCGCATGGCTGTGGGGAGTGGGCTGCGGCCGGACATCTGGCGCCAGTTCCTGCGCCGTTTCGGGCCCGTGCACGTGGTGGAGACCTACGGCATGACGGAGGGCAGCATCAGCTTCTTCAACTACACCGGCACCGTGGGCGCCGTCGGCCGCGCGTCTCCACTCTATAAGGTGAATATTCCCGAGTGACAGTCAACGAGAAGCAAAAGATTCCAGAATAACATGGGTGCAGATCGTGTGCATTTCATCCCATCAGTAATGGTGATGGATTGAAGATGCGAAGACCTGGAATCAACCTGAACCAAATGGTCAAAAGTGATTCTATGATTCCAAGTGCTTAATATAATATAATATAATATAATATAATAGTATGGTCAAATAATAGTATGAACCAAATGGTCAAAAGTGATTCTATGATTCTAAGTATATAATATAATATAATATAATATAATATAATATAATATAATATAATATAATATAATATAATAGTATTATTATTATATTAATATTATGATGATTGTTGTTGTTATAATAATATGTCCCAAAGCACTGTGTAGACATTAGTGTTGTGCTTCTGTATGGAATTGCTGTTCGTTTTGTGTAGTTTCATTCATGTCGTCTCATTTTCGTATTTGGTCCTGCTAACGAATATTGGCCACCTATATGACGTGAATTTTCATGTGGCTAATGACAAACACGAACATTTTCATGCAATTGGCAGCAATTGAAGTAGCTATTGTTTATATATATATAAAATTATTATTATTAACACCCATTGGCACACATCAGATGTAATGTGGTGGCAATCCTTTCCCAGACTCAGCTTAGATTCCCAGAGTAGTTATCGTTACTTATACAGTAGAGTCTCGCTTATCCAACTTTCGCTTATCCAACGTTCTGGATTATCCAACGCATTTTTGTAGTCAATGTTTTCAATACATTGTTATATTTTGGTGCTAAATTCGTAAATACAGTAATTACTACATAGCATTACTGCATATTGAACTACTTTTTCTGCCAAATTTGTTGTCTAATATGATGTTTTGGTGCTTAATTTGATGTTTAAGAGGCTTTTTCTTAATCCCTCCTTATTATCCAACATATTTGCTTATCCAACATTCTGCCGGCCCGTTTACGTTGGATAAGTGAGACTCTACTATATATATATATATATATATACACACACACACACACACACACACATACTGTGTGTGTATATATTAATATTATTATTAACACCCATTGGCACACATCAGATGTAATGCAGAGGCATTCCTCTCCCAGACTCAGCTTAGATTCCCAGAGTAGCTATCGTTACATATATATATAAGAGTGATGGAATTCTGGCGACCGACAAAACAGCAAAACTAAACACCCCACAACCTCGAAAATTGACAGCACAACCCCTCACCCACGCCTCTAGTTTGATAGAACAAAAAGAAAAGAAAAATAAAGTCCTAATTAGAGGGAGAGGAATAATTGTTTCTATCCCATTGCTGCCAGTAAGAAGGCTAAGCTCTGCCCACTTGGTCTCCTAGCAACCCACTCAGCCCAGGGGACAGGCAAAGTTAGGCCTCAGTTAGGCCTCTTCCACACTGCCTATAAAATACAGGCACCACCAGACAATGCCACAGCAACGCGTGGCCAGGCACAGCTAGTATATATACATACATACATACATACATACATACACATGCCTCTGATTTATGTAATTCTTTTGGAACAGATTTTCAGTGCTTTTGAGCTGATCCGTTTTGACGTGGTAGAAGGGGCTCCCGTTCGAGACCAGGCCGGGCGCTGCCTTCGGGTGAAACCGGGTGAGTGTGACAATCTCCCTCCCGCTTCCCGTCTCCCTTTTTTCCCGTTCCCCGATCTCAACCACGTCCTCTTTGGCAGGCGAGCCGGGGCTCCTGGTTGCGCCGGTGACGTCCCAGAAGCCCTTCCTGGGCTACGCCGGGGCCAAAGAGCTCTCCGAGTCCAAGCTTCTGCGCGGGGTCTTTGCCGACGGAGACGTTTACTTCAACACCGGCGATCTGATGGTGCAAGACGACCGAGGCTTCGTCAGCTTCTGGGACCGGATCGGGGACACTTTCCGGTGGGTTTGTACTGTATTGCATGGCTTCAAGACAACTCTGTAGTATGGCAGAAGCATAAAGTTGTGGGTGAACTACAACTCACATCATGCCAAGTTAACCCCAAAATACTTAAAGTGCTTAAAGTTTGTTATGTTATATTTTGATGCATTTTCATTCACGGGACCAAATTTGGCACAAATACCCGATACGCCCAAATTTGAATACGGGTGGGATTGGGGATTGATTTTGTCAATTTTGGGAGTTGTAGTTGCTGGGATTTATAGTTCAGCTACAATCAAAGAGCGTCTTGAACTCCAGCAACATTGGAACTGAGCCAAGAACTCCCACAGAAAATACTGGAAGGGTTTGGTGTGTATTGACCTTGAGTTTGGGAGTTGTAGTTCACCTACATCCAAAGAGCACGGTGGGCTCAAACAATGATGGATCTGGACCAAACTTGGCACGAATACTCAATATGCCCAAATGTGAACACTGGTGGAGTTTGGGGAAGATAGACCTTGCCATTTGGGAGTTGTAGTCGCTGGGATTTATAGTTCAGTTACAATCAAAGAGCATTCTGAACTCCACCAAGGATGGAATTGAATCAAACTTGGCAAACTGAACTCCCACGACCAACACAAAATATTGGAAGAGTTTGGTGGGCATGGACCTTGAGTTTGGGAGTTGTAGTTCACCTACATCCAAAGAGCATGGTGGGCTCAAACAATGATGGATCTGGACCAAACTTGGCACCAATACTCAATATGCCCAGATGTGAACACTGGTGGAGTTTGGGGAAAATAGATCTTGGCATTTGGGAGTTGTAGTTGCTGGGATTTATAGTTCAGCTACAATCAAAGAGCGTCTTGAACTCCAGCAACATTGGAACCGAGCCAAGAACTCCCTTGACCCTCAGAAAATACTGGAAGGGTTTGGTGGGCATGGACCTTGAGTTTGGGAGTTGTAGTTCACCTACATCCAGACTCCAAACAATGATGGATCTAGACCAAACTTGGCACCAATACTCAATATGCCCAGATGTGAACACTGGTGGAGTTTGGGGAAGATAGACCTTGGCATTTGGGAGTTGTAGTTGCTGGGATTTATAGTTCACCTACAATCAAAGAGCCTCTTTCCACCAATGATAGAATAGAGCCAAACTTCCCACACAAATTTCACTGAATTTCCCCGAACTTTGGCAAGCTTTCCGGGATTTGTGTACGACTTCCCGAACAGGATAGACCCAAATAAATGGGAATATAGGGCTGGCCACAAGAGGGCTCTGCTGGTCAAAGGAAGAACTTCACTATACTTTTTCGAGGTCCTAGACGGAGTTTCCTTACGGGATCCCTAAACACTCTCCTCCTCTTTTGCCAAATAGGTGGAAAGGCGAGAACGTGGCCACCACCGAAGTGGCGGAGATCATGTCCGCTTTGGAGAGCCTGCAGGACGTCACCGTCTACGGAGTGTCCCTCCCAGGTGATTGACAGATACAGTGCCCCCCATTTTTGGAGGGGTTTTCCGGCATAGGAGCCACGCTCAGGGGTTCCTCACACCTCCCCGTTGTCTTCCTCCAGATTGCGAAGGTCGAGCAGGAATGGCCGCCATAGTCCTCAAGACCGGGCGGGAGTTTGACGGAGAGGAAGTCTATGCGCACGCGGTGGAGCTCCTCCCGCCGTTCGCCCGGCCACGCTTCCTGCGCATCCAGGTACGTGGCACCTTCTCAAGACGGATGGAAATGTAGTGGTGTCACACTTTGGAGAAGGAGTTTGTGGACACCTTCTTGAGATGGATGGAAATGTGGTTGTGCCAACCTTTGGAGAAGGAGTTTGCGGACACCTTCTTGAAAGGACAGAAAAAGTGGAGGTGCCACTTGTTGTCTGTGGACACCTTCTTGAGATGGATGGAAATGTGGTTGTGCCACTCTTTGGAGAAGGAGTTTGTGGACACCTTCTCAGAACGGATGGAAATGTGGTTGTGCCACATGTTGGAGAAGGAGTCTGTGGACACCTTCTTGAGATGGATGGAAATGTGGTTGTGCCACCCTTTGGAGAAGGAGTCTGTGGACACCTTTCGAAACAGATGGAAATGTGGTCACGCCAACCTTTGGAGAACGAATTTGTGGACACCTTCTCAAAACGGATGGAAATGTGGTTGTGCCATTCTTTGGAGAAGGAGTTTGTGGATACCTTCTTGAGACGGATGGAAATGTAGTCGTGCCAAACTTTGGAGAATGGGTTTGTGGACACCTTCTCAAAACGGATGGAAAAGTAGACGTGCCACTTGTTGGAGAAGGAGTTTGTGGACACCTTCTCGAAAGGATGGAAAAGTAGACGTGCCACTTGTTGGAGAAGGAGTTTGCGGACACCTTCTCGAAAGGACGGAAAAAGTGGACATGCTACTTGTTGTCTGTGGACACCTTTTTGAGATGGATGAAAATGTGGTTGTGCCACATGTTGGAGAAGGAGTTTGTGGACACCTTCTCAAAACGGATGGAAATGTGGTTGTGCCACATGTTGGAGGAGGAGTTTGTGGACATCTTCTCAAAATTGATGGAAATGTGGTTGTACCACATGTTGGAGGAGGAGTCTGTGGACATCTTCTCAAAATTGATGGAAATGTGGTTGTGTCACTGTTTGGAGAAGGAGTCTGTGGACACCTTCTTGAGATGGATGGAAATGTGGTTGTGCCACATGTTGGAGAAGGAGTTTGTGGACATCTTCTCGAAACGGATGGAAATGTGTTTGTGCCACTCTTTGGAGAAGGAGTCTACAGACATCTTATTGAAAGGACAGAAAAGTGGACGTGCCACTTGTTGGAGAAGGAGTCTGTGGACACCTTCTTGAGACGGATGGAAATGTGGCCATGCCACATGTTGGAGAAGGAGTCTGTGGACATCTTCTCAAAATTGATGGAAATGTGGTTGTGTCACTGTTTGGAGAAGGAGTCTGTGGACACCTTTCAAAACAGATGGAGATGTGGTCACGCCAACCTTTGGAGAATGAATTTGTGGACACCTTCTCAAAAGGATGGCAATGTAGATGTGCCACTTGTTAGAGGAGTTTGCGGACATTGCGAAATGGATGGAAATGTGGTTGTGTCACTCTTTGGAGAAGGAGTTTGTGGACACCTTCTTGAGATGGATGGAAACGTGGTCGTGCCACCCTTTGGAGAAGGAGTCTGCGGACACTGGCTCAGGGTTAGCGGGTTGTGATTGTTGTTGTCCTCTGTCAAACTAAACACCTCAAGATCTTGTAGAAGCCCAAGTGAACGGGTCTCCGCTTACCCTGCCTCGCCTTCTTCCTTGTCTCCAGGACCGTCTGGAGCTGACGGAGACCTTCAAGCAGAAGAAGGTCCGCTTGGCGGCCGAGGGCTTCGACCCGAACCGGATCTCGGACCCCCTTTACGTCGTGGACGAGGCGGCCAAGACCTACGTGGCCCTGACCCCCCGCCTCTGGGAACGCATCCTGGCCGGAGACGTGCGCTTGTAATGCGGGAAACCCAGTTTGTATCCTCCCCAGATCCCAGTATGCAAGAGATGCAAGTATGAGAGAACCTCCCCAGTGCATGCTGGAAGGCCCAGTCCCATTACATCCCAGTATAACATGCTCTGGACTGAGCATACTGGGAAAGCATAGCCGGCTTCTCCATAATCCCAGTGGATGAAAAGAGCAGCGCATGCTGGGAGATCCAGTATATTTTTCCCTGTATCCCAGTATATGCCATGCTTTGGAATGAGCAAACTGGGAGACCCACTGGTTACAGTCAGATATCCCACCATGCACTCCCAGTATATTCTCCCCATATCCCAGTATATGCCATGCTTTGGAATGAGCAAACTGGGAGACCCACTGTTTACAGCCAGATATCCCACCATGCACTCCCAGTATATTCTCCCCATATCCCAGTATATGCCATGCTTTGGAATGAGCAAACTGGGAGACCCACTGTTTACAGCCAGATATCCCACCATGCACTCCCAGTATATTCTCCCCATATCCCAGTATATGCCATGCTCTGGAATGAGCAAACTGGGAGACCCACTGTTTACAGCCAGATATCCCACCATGCACTCCCAGTATATTCTCCCCATATCCCAGTATATGCCATGCTTTGGAATGAGCAAACTGGAAGACCCACTGTTTACAGCCAGATATCCCACCATGCACTCCCAGTATATTCTCCCCATATCCCAGTATATGCCATGCTCTGGAATGAGCAAACTGGGAGACCCACTGTTTACAGCCATATATCCCATCATGCAGTCCCAGTATATTCTCCCCATATCCCAGTATATGCCATGCTCTGGAATGAGCAAACTGGGAGACCCACTGTTTACAGCCAGATATCCCACCATGCACTCCCAGTATATTCTCCCCATATCCCAGTATATGCCATGCTCTGGAATGAGCAAACTGGGAGACCCACTGTTTACAGCCATATATCCCATCATGCAGTCCCAGTATATTCTCCCCATATCCCAGTATATGCCATGCTCTGGAATGAGCAAACTGGGAGACCCACTGTTTACAGCCAGATATCCCACCATGCACTCCCAGTATATTCTCCCCATATCCCAGTATATGCCATGTTCTGGAATGAGCAAACTGGGAGACCCACTGTTTACAGCCAGATATCCCATCATGCACTCCCAGTATATTCTCCCCATATCCCAGTATGGAGTGCCTTGGAATAGATCCAGTATATTTTCCTCCATATCCCAGTATATCCCATGCTCTGGAACGAGCAAACTGGGAGACCACCGTATCCCAGTATGGCATTCTTGAGGATGGAAAGAGCAGTACATCCTGGGAAATCTAGCAAATATTATTATTATTATTAATAATAATAATAATAATAATAATAATAATAATAATTGCCATATCCCAGTATGCAATAACTTGGAATAGATCCAATATATTCTCCCCATATCCCAGTAAATGCCATGCTCTGGAATGAGCAAACTGGGAGACCCAATGTTTACAGCCCAATATCC